>NW_008693820.1:1739-23529 GCF_000695815.1 Acanthisitta chloris | reverse complement strand
CCCTTAAATTCTATGATTCTATAATATTCACTATCAAAAACATCCATATTCCTAAACAGGAAAGCAAGTAGCAGATTATCAACATGAAGTGGTTACAACATGATGCTACATGAGTCAAATTGCCTGGGATGGTTAAGAAGGCAATCAGTTGGGTAAAATGTTGTGCTAAGCTGACAGACAATTATCAGAGAAGTTTAAGAACTGCATCGAGTGCCAGAAAATGGCAGTGGAATAGGAAATATAGAACTGCACAATCTTACATAGGAAGATTGGCAGGAGAAAAACAAAAACAAGAGAAAAATGTGACATGCCTTTTGGTGTGACATTTTCTGCAATGCACCTGCTTGTCAATTACATTTTAGAAGAGAAGCCCTTTCCCAAGTCAGAGTCCCAAGCCAATAACTAGGTATTTTTGACACATTTTGGTTATTTTCTCTTTCTCAGAAACGGATTGTATAACACAAGTTCTTCTAAAACTTTAACCTTGACTTTGCTCAGGAGAACAACTGAGGTCTTATTCCAAAACTGAGCTTATTGTAAAAATATTTAGTTAACTTGTCACTTTCTAAAAACCAAACAAATAATCAGCCTCCATATAGGCCCTTATAGACCTTCATCTAATACACTGAGAGGATGTTCCAATGTCTACCATGCAAACCAGATCTAAGTACTTTGGACTAAACTTTCACTAGTTCTTAACCATTTTGAAGAATTAGTTAGAGAAAATTAGTTTTCAGAAACTTTTCTCCCTGTGATAACGATCAGCATCGTTAAAATGATGGTCTGACTTCAAAGATTTATTGTGGACTAGCTGTGATCTGCTTCCCAATTCTCCCATGATTTGGGAATACCAAAATTTACTACTATGTATTAATTTATTAAGAATTAATTCCTTGGTCTTTACCCTTTTACTGCACGATTCAGAGGGGAAATTCTGCAAACACTACAGTAACAAAGAGGATATTAAAACTGTCATTGACTTGAAATTTTTTCTTACTGAATTGCTTAGCACATTATGTAATGTTCTTTCACTGCTGAGATCTCTTTCTTTAAAGCAGGGGCACTTCAGAAAGTTCAGTGATATTACCTTCTGATATTTCTGCGATATAGGAAAGTGAAAAAAACATCAAACTCTACAGAAATGTGTCTCTGAGTCCATTTTATAGAGACTAGCTAAGTCTGGTTACTTGAAAATTTGAGACTGGAGTCAGAAAATGTCAATTTTCCACCAATTGTTTTTATCCTTTATTTATGGATATTATTTATCTCTTATTTATGTTTTGTCCTTTTACCAGGAGATATGTTGTCTCTTCAAATTAACCCTAACCTTAGCAAAGAACTAGAAGTCTGAAATGTCCTGAATCCAAGCAGGATTCAATAAAAAAGTCAGCCTAAATTCAAAAAGGGAGACCAACCCACTGAAGCTTCAAAAGTTTCCCTCTATTCTTCCAGCATACACTGGGTGAAGTGCATAGGAATTATTCATGAATATGGTCAGGCACAGCAGTAAAGGTGATGTTGATTTTCACTGTTAATATGCTATTAACACTAATGACTACCAGGATTTTAACAGGAAAATCCTCTGAATTATTTAGGAAAATTCTTAATGAAAAGCACAAAACACTGTTCAGGGAACTGAATTAGTGTTGGTCCACTGAAACAGAAGTTGCACAATTTATTTCATTCCTGCCAATGGATCCAGAGTTGATAAGATCCCTCAAGCAAACAGAATCCAGAGGCACAATTGAGTTTAAATTTAAGTACAGGATTATGTTCAGTCCACTATTTCATTAACTTAATCCTGATCTTTAGAACTGGCTTCTCTCACCAAGTCATTCCAGACCACTGAGCTGCTGAGATATAGAAAGCTTCTGAAAGTGGCAGTTATAGACAGCAAAGAACATTTTTCACTCAATGAAATTCATGGGCTTCCTTAATTTATGCCTCCAACTGAACTGATTTGATTAAAGTTTTGTTTCATTTTCTTTTAATTAGCATGTGCAGCTGAAACGAATTACATCTCATGTATGGATGCAGTACCAGGATGTTCCACACAGGCATCTTACAAATATGAGATTTAAAAGAAAAAAAAATAAATAAATAAAATTAAGCCTAAGAGTTGTTTAATCTCAGTTACGAAGAGAAATGCACTGAAATGTAGTATTGATTTACCTTCATTGATAAAAACTCAATCTCCACTTCAACACGTGGTGGTTTAAAAGCTTCATGGTCAGTGCTGAATAAAAGCTCCACACCAAAAGTGTGCAGTGATGATGGGTGTTACCTCTGAGGGTAACACTGTGCTGTCCCTAGCCTGGAGCAGTCCCTGCTCTATTCCTGATTGCAGGGACAGAGTCTCTACACCAACCTGGCTCAGGGACAGGGAGGCAAAAGCTTTCAGTTCTCTGCCTCTGCTGGCTATTTGCATCAATGTAGTACACATTCAGCTCTAAGTATGTTCTGAATTAATCAAATTCCACCAAGCTATTCTCTGCTGTAAATAAAAGCAAAATCTGGTCTATGTGTTATTTCTGCTGCTAGAAAATACAGGCACTTCTCATGGCCAACTGGACTGTTGAAAGCTCTTGGCGGAGTGTTCCCCATTAAAGCAGTTAAATCTGTTGACCTAATTTGTCTTGGAGGGTTACATCACTTTAAGACAGCTGAGGACAAATCTCCCTTTCCAGTGCTACTGTTCCTGTTTGGTAGCACCAGTAGGTAACAAGGACCATTCTGCATTCTCACAGTCAGAGCTGTCAGAAGGAGAGCCCAATAACTTCTTTTAGCCACAATAAAAATTTGCAAATTGCTGAAGAAACTATGGCAAGAACTTAAACCTCCTATTTCTTCAAGAAAAATACACATACAAGAGGGAATGCTCTTATTGCACATCAATTATTTCTTCTTTTTTTTTTTTTTTTTCCTACAAGATATCACTGGTCTATTCCTTTCTAACTGACAAGTCAAAGTTTGAAGCACAGCTTTCCATGACTTCTTCCTCCATAGCTGCTATCTTTTTTTTCCTAGGGCAAGAGCTTACTTGCTGGATATTCTGCTTTACACTGTGGTAGTTGTACTGCATCCTGTACCATGGAGCACAGCCTGCTGATTTTACTGTGGCAATTGCAGACAGCTAGCTAATATGTTAAGAAATACTGTGCCCCAAAATAAACTGCACATGGAATTGTCAGGACAGGAGCTGTATGCTAGCACAGTCTAGAATTAAGTTTACATACCACACTTAGAAATTAGTGGGAAGAAGAATCATATCTGACTATTAAATGTGCTGCTTTTAATGCATGAGCTTCTCTTACATTCGTTCTTAAATATCCTTTTTTTTTCTTCCTTTCTAGTTTGTATTGAGAGCTTGACATCCCAGACTGCCAGGTTTAAAAAAGCTGACCTTGAAAACGCAGTCACATTTATTTTTGAATGTTAGTTTAGCTTCACACCCTGGAAGTGGCTTCCTGCCTTGCAGATTTTGCTGAGCATTGTATGACCAGCCATGCACAGCTCCCTTCAGGCTGCACCACAACCCATCTAGTGACAGCTTGAAACACAAAAATTCTGTTTACTAACCCATGCTGATCACCTCTATCCCCTTCTGGAATCGATGGCCACCTCACTCACACCCCCAACCCTTTTCAGAGGGGTCAGCTCCCTGCAGCAAAATTTTGGTGGGATCTTCCTTAGCATGGGATGAAAAGCATGTTTACTCCCCCACAGGCTTTTTGCAGTGTTCCCACTGGTTTCACACCCTTGTAGGTATTTCCAAGGAAGGAGCTTTTCCCATGAGAAACCTGGAGCAATCTTGCTACAGGTTTCCATGCCCCACACAGACTCAGCAGAGCACAGGACTCCCTTGAACCCTGAGAGAACATTTGCTCATCACAGCAATCTGACATGAGGGTGAAGGGTTTGCTCTGTGCTAACACCAGCTCGTAACAATTCCCTAACAACAGTAGCATTGCTGTCTACACAGTAATTTTGATAGGCACTGCAAGAAGCAAAGCCATGAGTGTGTGTACACAGTGTTCCAGAGGGAAATGTGGGATTGTGTTGATGCTGTTGATGCAGCTGGACTGGTGCAATATGTACAGTGCCCAGTGCAGGCATTAACTGATGCTCTTGGGCTTTCCCAGACACTAAAGATGCTGTGCTAAAGACACCCAGATATGCTCTTCAACACAGAACACTGCCCTAATTCCTGAGATTTCCAGCTACCTACCAGCTCTGCACAGTAAAGTTTCAGATAGCTGTGAAACAATCTACAGCATGTCACATTTGAGTTTATATTTCTTTCACATGTGATAATCCAGCAAGGCTTACTTGGAAAGTCTTTCTCCATCTTACAAAATCACTTATTCACCAATCAGATGGACAATACTCTCACATCTGATGTCATATTTCACATCTAGCATGACACTTAATCAGATTTACAACTCCACTGTCTTTAACAGACTTGCTCCTGATATGTACTAATGCAGCTCATAATTAGGGAATGAGCACAAGACGTGGAAAATCAGGATAAAATAGTTTTCCTGTTTGTGCCTATCAGATGAGCTGTTCTAATTTATTAAATGTACACTCTTAGCTTCTCCCAGTTCTGAAATAAACTTAAGCCTGAACTGAAGAATGAGAAGTCAGAAAACAGATGAAAAATTAACACTGGAGGTACTAACCATCATCTACTGGTGCTACAGAGGATGTCATTAAAACAAACTGCAAGAAATCCCCCTCACCACCAGATTCTCAGGGGTCTCCTGTGAGAAGAGAGGCAAATAACCATGAACAGTCATGTCCCTGTGCTAGACTGCTTAAGGGGTTTTATTTGTTTTTACTGCACATCCCACTGGAAGGCACACTGTGCAGTAATACTGTTAGGGCAGCTCTCTCATAGCATCACAACTTCTCAGTCAGCTGCAGCATTTACAAGAGTATTTTAGATCTGAAGTCCATCTAAGCACATCAGCTGAAGGTTGTACATAACCATGGCATTTGAGGTAGGACAGGACAATACAGGAGTCCCTGCTGGAGTAGCCTCAAAGCAAACAGTGCTAAACTTCTGGTACTGGGTAAGTTTCATTCTGAATCACCAGAAACTGAATCTTTCTAACAAGCCATTCCCTTAGTCCCTTCCAAAGATACAAACACTAACAATCAGGGATTTCAGATTAATGTCTCTTTGGCTCATGACACACTTAGGCTTTGCTTGATCCTTACCCCAGGTAGGTTGGTATGCACTCGTTTAACTCCACTCAATTAAACAGTGTCACCAATTTCTTCCAGCTGATACATCAGGACTGTGATCCTTTATCCAAAGGGCTCTGCTAAGCATCAAATTATTTTGCTTAATAAACTGAAATGCTCTGCTATCCAGCACAACATTTGAGCTTGTCAGAATAACCCTTTTAAGCCCATGGGGGTTGCAGTTCTCCCTACACAGACAGGCTGAGAACAGGGAGATGCACAGCAGGTATGAGAGCTCAGCTCCACAGAACTGACAGCAAAACACTGCAAAATCTCAACGTGGCAAACTGCACCGTGCACAGGCACAGAGCCAAGGGTGCATCCTTCAGAGATCTCTGGGTAACAGGCACAAACAGCAGAACAGCATGTTCTCACTCATTCTAACAAACCAGCACAGACTCTCTATGAATGGACATTAATAACCATCACACCAAGGAGCCAACACATATTTTTTAGCCATTTTACAGCTCCTCATATAAGCTGCACCAGCTGACTGCAGACAGCCCAAGAAAAATAGTTATTGGAACAGGTAAACAACAATAAATAACAATCAGTGGGTAGCATCAGGTATGACATGACTTAAGAGTGTGCTGAAGGTGCTTTCAAAACCAAACATACAACACACAAACAGCCATAGAACAAAAAACCTGTTAGTGTTTTCTGGTCAGGGTGACCTTTTTCAAAAGCAAATATATAACAATTCACTTCAAAGCAACTAGAATAACCTCTGAGGCTGATGTTTATAAAATACCTGACACAACTGGAAAAACTGCTTTCAGTTACACACAGACAGTGTCTGAGAGGAGCAGAATTTGTCCCCAAGGGAACATATTGTGCCTAAGTAGGAAAGAGCCTCAGAACCAGATATAAGCTAACTGGGCCCAGTTGTGTTCTCAGCTATACAGTTAACTGTCCTTCTGCAGCATAAAAAAAATAAAAAATCATGGCACTTCTTAAATATAATCAAGTCCAAAAAAAGGGAAAAGTGATACAAAAAAATAATAAAAAATTAAGAAATAGAAGACATCATCAAGTCAAAGGAAAATAATTTAAAACCCAGTGTCAGCTTTGTGAGGAAAATCAAGGGGACAAATTCCATCACAGATTGCTTGAAGATTCAGGGAAATATATACTGGTGGCATTTTTGGTGGCATATTTCCCCAACTATAGTCATGCTGGTGAGCCATTCCCAAGTTTAGGAAGAAACTGCAAGGTGTTTGTAAGGGATGAGAAAATTCGTCCTGTAAGATACAATCAGATTTCTGCCAGAGTGTGCAGCAAACAGGATCCAGCTCCAAAAACCACTGGAACATATAAAAAAAAAGATGGAAAAGAGGAAGCATTAGAGGTAAAAGAAAGGAACAAACTGCAGGAGGGAATTCAGATTACGGAGACAATTAACAAGCACATCCTATAAAACTGGAAAATCAAAGCCAACTACTTCATGTCTTCCAGATCCATCTGTGTTATATGGCTCCTTCACTGCTAAACTGGCCCATATTTTGCTCCACAGTCACCAGTTCCCCAGAAGTTTTTTCTCAGTTTTCCTCTTGTTCATCCTTCAATATTGCACACCTTTTTCTTTACTCTCAAGTCCTTCTTCAGCACTGCTCTTAGCTCTTTCCAATGACTGGAATCTTTGTTCAGCAATTTTAAAGGCACTCAAGGAGCTCATAAAATAATTTTTAAAATCCATCTTTCCATTGGAAATTAGTATTGCAAAGATTCCTTCCTTCTTCCACTCCTAGCACTACTTCACTAGTCTTCTACTCAAGAATTTCCTGAGCATTTTCTAGTTTTTGTCTAAATTAAGAAGCTGATCTTTGAAACTCTTCAACATCCTGTTTTTACAGCCTTAAACATGAGCTGACAGCACACAACACTGATCTCACCTCCACTTTTCCTGAGTTAGCAAATTCTCATTCACTTGTAGAGTAATTTAGGAATGCCAATTCAACACTCCATCCCTGCAGTGTCACAGGCCACAACTGTGAACCTCAAAACACTCCTCTGAATTTAAAAGGTTTTGCTGAATCACTAGAGCTCCTTTCAAAACACCTTTGATCTCCAAACCTGGAGGAAGCTTTGCAAGTTTAATTTTCCTCGATGCTGCAGCGCTGACTCCTTCAGTGGCTGACACAGCACCTTGAGCCCCTACAAACCAGTTTGTAAGGACTCACAGTTTGCTGAAGGAGAGTGATTCCAGCCAGGGATGTGGTGCCTGGCACAGATTCCAACACTACCAAGCATCCCTCAAAATGGCACTTCTGAATATCAAATACAGACAGGGCAAATTTTCATTTTAAATAACCACAGTGCTATTGAGAACATTGGAAGCTGCCCAGACAAAAGCTTCCAGTGTCCTGAAAAGCCATAAATAGCCTGAGTACTGGGAAAATGATGACAGTGATGAGCTTGCCAATTAGTGGCCATTCAAACACAAAAAGACCTAAAGAAGAATGACTGTTTCACCAACTGGTTGGATCATGCCAACGCTGCCAACGAGCAGGAAAAACCACTGCTCTGGCTTAGTTTGGGAAAAACAGCTCACCAAATGGCATGAAAAGGTGCAGAAAAAGGAGTGAGACTCCACAATTTCCTGACAACATCCAGCCCTATGACTAGAAACAAAAGCAGAAAAAGGTTCTCTAGATAGAAAACTTTAGCAAGATACTGAATTCATTTTTATATTGCCATCATTTTCCTAATCCAATTTCAGCTATTCATTTTAGACAGCATTTTACAATTGCTCTGGAGTCTATTTATATTCTTTGTCTACAGATTTTGCTATGCAGTTAAGTAAAAGACACCTGAAAAGGATTAGCAATGATATTCTCACTGGTTTAAAGTAAAAGAAACTAAATATACCCAATGTAATTTGTTCTCTGCTAAAATTACTCTTCCATGGTTAGTTACTGAGTTTTCTTATTAGGTCACATATACTTAAGAACACATATCCCACAAGTTCATTTTTCTGGCAACAGAACATTACCTCTCCCTGTTCAAGGTTTGTATAAGAATAAACCCTAACATACAGGAATGTCTCTCCAGTGATCATCTCTTAGCTACCAAGGGCAATTCCATAAAAATTCCATGATGACACAGATTGAGATAGAAGCATCCCTCAAGAAACAGGAGTGATTGCAACCAGGAATCACTTTGGACTAGGAAGAGAAAGTTCTAGCTAAAGGAAAAGGGAGGATGACACATCTGGATTGTCATTCCTGGAGTCTGTACTTTCTTGCTGCTTCCCTCTTAGGAAAATGCCTGGCAGCTACATCCTCACGGCCCTTTGGGACAAATCATAGCATTGCTCTCACATTTCTGGAAGAGTTGGCTGTTAAGTGATAAACAAACAGAATCCTTAATGCTTTAAAGTCATATGTAAGTGCAGGTTGCTTGTTCTCACATCATTGTCTCTTCTACAAGTCCAGAGTCTCTGCAGAAGAAAGCAAGAAAGACTGAGAGGACTTGGGAGCAATAGGCAGAGCATGTCTGAGTGGATTAATGATCTCTGCAGCTCCTCAGAGAGTCCTCCCTTCAGGACTGCTCTGTCCTCATGGAGAAACCCTGAAAATACATATCACAGAATCTTAAAATCACAGAATGGTTCGGGTGGGAAGCACCTTAAAAATCATTTAGTCACAATCTCCTGCTATGGGCACAGACACCTTCTTCTAGACCAGTTTGCTCCAAGCCCCATCCAACCTGGCCTGGAACATTTCCAGGGACGGGGCAGCCACAGCTTCTCTGGGCAACTTTTGCTAGCACCTAGTGCAGCTGCTGTGCTAGCTGCAAGGAGTACCAGAGCCTTTGCAGAAATTCCTGAGTTCTGCCTGGTTCACTTTATCACTCATGGCTATTTTGGGTCCATTAAATTTAAAAGTAGCTCTATGACCTCTTCAATTATACATAATATACACTATTCCTTATGTAATATCAAGGGAGAGAGATTATGAATGGAACCTCCTGGATATTATCTAAATCACTAATTAATTTGTTCATAATTCGATGCACAGCACCATTTAATATTTTATGTTGATGACAGACAGTCCACCAAGAGGTTTTCAGTCAACCTCAGCACACAAAGCAGTGACAAACACTCAAGCCTCAAAATGAAGGCTTTACACCATCAAATAACTTGCTTCTAGGGAATAAAGCTCTAAAACAAACTCTGCATTTATAAAACAAGTGGAAAAATTCCCCATGAACTTACCACGAGCTGAAGGAATTAGCAAGTAAGATGAGAAACTCTGTGCAAACTTGACTACAGCATGAAAAAATAAGCATTTTCCTCATTTAATACAACACCTTCTTTGTATAGGATGAAAATATAAACTATTAGTGCTTATGTAAATCTCAAAGAGAAATAACTGTAGGTGGTTTGGAAGCAGTGAATGCTGTATTTAAACAAGTACAGCATTCAGCAGCAATATTAGTCAGCCATTGAGCAGGTTCCCTGCACTCCAGCACACTGAACATGTGCTGCATAATGAGGCCTTGTTTGCATGACATCTGGTGGGGGGAAAATATCACATCTGATATGAAAGATAGAAAAATATTTTCATAAAACAAAAAAATGGCAGCGGAACAGGACTGTGGTGTTCCTTCTATAACAAGCAGCCTCACGTCAATAAAATTCAGCAGTCCTACAATATTCACTCTAACAGGTCTCCAGAACAGAAAATAAGCAGGTATGCAATCAGACACAATTTCCCAAGGTAAGACTCAATTTCCTTCTGCTCCTTGTGTCCAGAGAAAAGCTAAGACTCAGGCAGTGTGAAATGCATGCGACTGCTGTTAAGTAAATCGATTTATCACTCAAAGGTCTGACCGAACAGCCTGAGGCTTTCACTCCTTAGAGACATTTTATACATGCATAGTCCTAATAAATCTGCCTGTGAGATGTGCTGCACACGTTGCTCTGAGGAATGATGTCTGTAGAGCAAACTCTCTCCTCTTCTGAGTGTCACTGTAGCAGAATTGGGGTACCAAACCTTGTTGTCTGCAACATCCTCCAACAGTAAGAAAACAAGAAGTGAATCCAAATGAAAGTGAATGTAAAGGGGGAGGGGTGGGTGTTGTATAGGACTCTGAAAAAGCATCTCTAGTCTTCACTTCTATTAAATCAAGAGGAATGTGATGGCACAAACAGCCTTCCCTGGGTTCTGTGCATGGCTGCTCCAAGTCCTGAGCAAATCTGGTCACAAATGGCTCAATCCCACTTAGAGTCCTCTGGTTCTGATTTTTCAGCATCCACTGCAAAATGCTGTGGCTTTTCATATCTTCAGAAAGAGGAATCTTAATCCTGCAGAATATGATGACTTGCTTGATGCCTATTTCTGCAGAAAAACGTGTGTGTGTGTACATACATCTGTATTTACAAGAGAATTTATACAGTCAAGTAATTTTTTAGACTTTTTTTATCTGTATGGGGTGGGGACTGACAACACCGTTTTGAACATTGCTGTCAGAAGTATTTATTTGGGTAATAGCATCCAATAAAAAAAGGACCACATTCTACCTCAAGTGATTTCAGGCAAGATCTGTAAATCCAGCAGAGACAGGTGCCTGAACCTTCAGCAAGAACAAAGCTGCTCCACAATCTGAAACACCATGGGTTATTGCAGAAGCAAATTCCTGTCGAGTTCTCCTTAATCCTGGGACTCAAATGCAATTTCCTCAAGTGTGTGAAACTCATTATCAACGTGAAAAAAAACAGAGTCACTGCTACGAGCTGTATCAGCTCAAGAAATCTGCTCTCAGCCTTTCTTCTTGCCCAGCGTGTGAGCAGACAGCTCACAGACCTGGAGCAGGGCAACACTCTGCTTTCCTTTTGAGCTGAACAGTTGCTTCTGCTGAGCTCCAAATGGCATCACTGGGCAGCTTTTCCCATTCACTAAAGTGGGACTTGTGCTGCAGCTCTTCCTTCTCCCAGGGACTGTGTACCACTGACACACAAACAGCACAGCCCTGCCTGAACAGCAAGCACTTCCAGGGTGTAAGCTGCTAGTTATTACACATCAGCTCCAAATGGGAAAAAGCTTTTAGTCCTTTTCCATGTGAAACACTAATCATTCAAAATAAGAAGGCTCAAGATACAACAATTGAAAGGCTGGAAAGGATGTAATAATGAATCTGCCTTTGGAGGCAGCTGTGAACCTCTTGAATTAACATAAGATTTTTAATGGCAGTTACTGAAAAATAACAGCAGAAAACCTCTTAACTTTACTCACTGAATTGATGAAGTTTACTGTCATTCTGGACTGAGTTCCTGAATCTGCATGGACTCATTAACCCCAGAAAGCCATAAAAACATTCCAGAGGATGCTCACAGCACTGCACCAAACACTGGGTGTTCATAAAGAGATGAAGCCAAAGGAAGGCACAGCAATATACTGATTGCATCTTTTGTTCAAGGCTTTTAATCCACACAGCTTGGGATGGATGTTCACCTTCCCTTTCACATTTTCATAACTTAGGATTGTTCCTCCCTGGGACTGTCAGTGGGCTAGAAAGATGATGAGGGTGGCTGAGGGCTCTGTGAAGAGGTAAAGCCTCAGGAAAGAGATGGAGTTTTGCTTTGTCACCCTCATGGTTTAAACCTTAGTGTTTGGTCTAACAGGTGCACCTCCCACCTTTGGCAAACAGACCAAGTGAAGAGCATCACCCCAAAAGTTTTTCATTGCCCACCTTTGGCAAACAGACCAAGTGAAAAGCATCACCCCTAAAGTTTTTCATTATATAAGTCCATATCAGGCTAGAGGATATTTTTTCCTCTCATTTATAGAACACAGAGAAAAAAAACTGGGTTTGGAGTAAAAATTACTAATTTTTAGATACCTTCTCAAATATTTCAACCATCATCATAAAATGATAGCACCAGAGCTAAGATATCTTGTAATATACGCAAGACATGAATTTCTAGATATTTCCTATGACTTGACCACGTTTGTCTAATACCAACATCTACTACAGCACCAACAATGACAGTGGCTATTGCAAGCACAGCAAAAAACCTAATTGTCTCAATGAAAAGACCAAGAATCATAGGATCAACCTGGCTGGAAAAGACTCCAGGATCATCGAGTCCAATCCCACAGTGGTTACTAGCCCATGGCACTAAGTGCCACATCCAGTCTCAGCTTGAAAACCTCCAGGGATGGTGAATCCACCACCTCCCTGGGCAGCACATTCCAATGCCACAGTACCAAACATCATGCTCTAACACCTTTCTAGATGTCAGTCCAAACCAGAACACCATTAGTTATTTCCCAACTTTCCAGTAACAAATAATAGCATCTTTGGGACCCATTCAGCTGAAGAACAGCTTTTGCAAAGGCATGAAAACAAGAGGCATGAAAACAACTCAGCAAGAGTAAGATGTCTAAAAAAAAGGCACCCAAATAGCAATTTCTTCTTGCAGATTCTCAGAAGCATTAATTCTTGCTCCTCTCTATTCCTGAAATCCTTCTAGCATTTTTGTCATGCATCTTGTGATCCCTAAGTCCTGAATAAGTAACAGTGCTACTAAGTAGCTAACAGAAATAAACATACAGAACTAAATCCTGGAGTACAAATTGCTATACATACTTCTGCTGTAGCAGGATAGATTCTTGCTAAAAAAACATTTTACCTGAGCTTGTCATCTGGCACACAGTAACATATGATGATACCCTTTAAACATTGAATCAAACATATTTTCTACTCCTTTCCTATGATGAAATCATATTTTACTCAGTATGTGTATCTACAGTTAATACTTAAGAAAGACTTTAACAGAAATGATCCTATTCCTTAGCTTCTCAACCTGAAAAATATGCAAGATTTCTGCTTTATAATAATGCCTTGCCATTTTGAATGCAAAGAAGGATCATCTTCCTTCATGCTTGAGACCTGAAAAATTCCTGAAGGATTCAGGGCACGTTGAGGGCATCTTGGAAGTACAAACCCATTAATGAAACAGAGCATATTTACCCTGAAACACAGTGTCTGTGGAATGTGTAACTTGTTGTAATAAAGAAATATAACTTTGGATAGAAAAGCAAAAGGTACCTGTGTTTCATCTCAACAGTCCTCTGCAGTTTTCTGCATTCAGGCTCACTGTGCTATTCAGGCTCCACTGTGCAAGGAGAAACTGCCACTGAATGAGCCCCTGAATTCGTTACAGAGCTGTGCCAGTAGGGAGACAACAAAAGGCAGAAATTAAAGATCATTCATACAGTGGAGCATCCACACCAAGGGCAGGCAGCACAGGCTCTGACTGAAAACAAACCTTCACTGATCTAAAGGGAGCAGAAGTGAGAAATGTGGTTGAATCCACAGTGCAGGGCAAGCATAGAACTCAGAGCATGGGACAGGCCTTGTCCTTTGATTGCCCAAGGCAGAGGAGAAGAGGAATGGTGTCCCCCTGTGCATGAAGATAAACAAAAAACTCTCAAGTATCCCTCTTCTACAGTAAAACTGCATCAAGATCACACCAACGTAGCTACAAACAAGGGAAACCCATTTTCATCTTGGTTATCCTACACTGCAGTGCAAGGTACTGTGTAGTATTGACACAAGAAACTGCAGTGCAAGAGCATTGCACTAAAACCAGCACACTTAAAAGGACAGGAGTGATACTATGTCTCACTTGATTATCTGAACTGAAAGCTACCATTCAAGTCCAGGATGATAACTTCAGAGTCACTGTATGTTCTCCCACTGAAATGCTTGTTAGAGAAGTCTTAGTAACTAATAATTTAAAAAACCCAAAACCTTAGCTGATTCTGACCACTAAGAACAGAAAAAACAGTATGTATTTCAAATTAAAGATGCCTTTGACATACCTCACTGAATCTATCCATCCCCCTCCCTACTCTCTGCACAAATGCCCCAGGAACATTTGAACAAGAAATGAAAAATAGAGAGAGACCAAAATCTCTCTTGAATATATGTTGTCACTTCCTTTACTCCTCAGGGAATCACTACAACACTTGGGAAATCTGCTCCACCAGAGTCTTCCTCTTGGCCTTAAACAAATGGCTTGCTCCCAGATTCAGGGAGCATTTTCCCACCCAATTCCTAAGGAGATGAACAAGCATCAGGTATTGCAAAGTACATTTTGCCAACGCAGACCCGAGTGCCTCTGCAGCTTAGGAACTGGCAGCCCAGAGGCTTTGAGACCTCCCTGTCTAAAGGGACTGATAATTTAACAACTTCTGCACTCAGGATACTTGTGGCAGGAGCATGGATTTGTCAGATGGGCTAAAACCTTCCCAGAACCCTCTCCCACCCCACTCTGATGCTCCCACAATGAGCATCTTCCCAGTTGACTCAGCTGCTGCTCCTGCCCCCAAATCATCCCTGGAAGAAACAACACATGAAGTACCTCTCCTGTAGCTGCAGGTCATTCCAACCAATTTGCTCCCAATTTGTTTTCAATGTCAATACCAGAAATGCACAAGTGAATGGAAAAAAAAATAAAGTTTTTACTTACCTACTTTCCCTCAATTAGTATGTTTTATCAGATTTTTACATGCAATGTACGATTTCTCTTCTGTCCTTCTTATGTACTTAAGTATTTATTTTCCACAGGACCTGTTGCAGAAAAAGGTCTCAAGGCACGTTATAATCTTACAGAAAAGGATTAAAAACTGAAATTAATTCAACCATCTCAGTCGATAAAGCTTTAATGAGTTTTCTTTCAGAATTAATGTCAGCAGAATTCTGAACAATACAGAAAGCAAGACAGTGATATGTAAAGGACCTGGGTGCCAGGTACAAAACTTTTATGCCCTTCAAGCCTGAATTCATCTGTTGGTCACTTTTCCCACATTAGATGATCTCTGTGGAAATAAAGGAATGTTCATTTTTACAAAAGTGCCAATTTTTCTACAAGCATTTGTTCCAGAGGTGCACAAAGATGGTAACTCCATCAACTAGATCTTATTCACTGCAAAATCAAAAGCATTTGGTCATTCAGTTACAGCATCAGCAAATTGCCTACCCTGCCCCATGTCTACAGGTGCTACCCTGTCAGAGTTATTTAATGGTAAGAAAAATATGTAATTTGTAGGCTGAGTACTATAGATTGTCAAAAATATTTTAATTTTTCTAATATTTGTTTTTATTTGTTACTGCCTCATGTCAATTCATTAAAATTTAAGAAAAATAGGTCTGTATTTATAGCTGGGTACAGTGACAGAAAGAAGCAACTAGGAACCAGTAGAAAACAGAGGAAATCAGTGACATGGTCTAAAGCACCATGGACAAGTTATATTTCATTTGAGGATTAGCTATGAAATCTAAAGCTTGTGCCAAAATTAATTGCTATTCAGAGTTAGTTTTACAAGTCCAGGATCACCAGGAAGACACATTTCCTTTTTCAATGCTGTGCAGGAAAAGCTTTTCAGGAACTAACTACCTACAGAATAGACTCTCTGCTATTTGCTGGTTTTCCATCATGCATTTATCCTACATTTATCCAAATACAAAGAGAAGTATCTCATATTCTTGGGCAGTTTAGCACTGAATTTTCAGGTCCCAAGTCAGATGACTCTCAGCACTTGACAGGAACCTTCCATGTTAGGAATTACACTATGAGATCCTTTATTTGAGGCTATGGCCTGATCCCAAACTGTTCACACACCAGACAAAATCATTTGCACATTCCAAAGCTATTTTAAAAGTTTTACTGGCTGAAAACACACTCAAATCCCATTATTTTACAGCCACAAGAATGCTGGTTAGTATCCCCAATCACCAAGAGCACTGTTGTCATGAATTAGATGTAACCATGATAGCAATGGGGCTTTTCATCCCTGGGTCTCCCAAATCTATTCTGCGTTACATGCACATCACAGAAATGGATTCTACACTTGAAAATGTATTTATGCAAATACTAATAAACAAACCACACTTTCCATCGAATGGAACTGGCCTCTTGTGGACTCATTCTAAGAATCTTAACTGACCAATAAACACCTTCACCAAGAACTCACTGGCTGGGTTAGCCAACATTTCCTTTGAAACAAGTTTCAGCATCCAGGCTGACATTTTCAAGGAATCAGTGTAGCATCAGAAATGTAATAAAGAAAGAATTTATGGATCTCTGAAGTCAGGCATTAAATCCAACACTTCAGCTGGCAAAGCTCTCTCTTCATGAGTCTGGCCTTGGCACTTCAGATTACTAAGGAATTTCTTTCAGTAAGTGCCAGCACACAGTTAAGTATCAGACTGCATTTGAAATTTGATTTGATGCTGCTGTGATTCCACGAATTCTAATGGAACTCCTCCAAATTTTTTCACCACTGCAACTGAACCTGAAATATCTCATTTTGCATTATTTTTAGCTGAAATGTGTGTCAGTGTGAAATCATTCGAACTACATTAGTAGAAGTAAAACAATCCCCTGTGTAACTCCACTCACATCAGCTACATCAGGAATGCACTTCACCACTACCATTTAAAAATGCAAAATATCCAACTGGCAATGAAATTATATTTCTGAGAGTTGTCAATATTCACCAACACTGGAAAAGGTCTGACAGAAGCAGGAATAGCAACTTGGAGGCATAACAGCTCAACTGGAGGGTTTCTCTGGCACACAATTTCAACCAAAGCAATACTGAATAGAAATTTCTGCTTCTTGTTAAGCACTTGGGATCTTTGGGTATTAGCATGTTAGTGGTAGGACTTTGGCATCTTAAAACTGTGTTGTGACTGAACCAATGGATAGTTGTATAGCAAAATGATAAGCCCAAGTAAAGGTATTTGCTTCCATTCTGCAATGCACAACCCTTTCTGGGATTCAGCACGGTCTACCAAACTGACAGCACAACCTAGCACTGAGCTATAGGAGCTCTTGCTTATAATGACAAAGTACAGAGGTTCAGTGGCTGCAGGAGGCAGAGCAGACCCCACTGTGGCCTCGGGAGATACCTGCACAGGTTGTAGTGCTGATGCACCCACAGCATTGCTCTGCCAACTGCTACGAGGCCCTGGAGTGAGACCTTCTCCTTCTGAGAGCTGCTATGATCACGGTGTAACAGACACTGCCACACTTGTTTGAAATTGAAATGCTGAGTACTGGTAGCAGAATGTCTGAACCACTTGCTGCAGTCACCTCATGCTGAGCTCCACGTCTACAGTGTAAATATATTATAAAAGTGATTCCAAGAAATTTCCTCCTTGCTTTCATTAGAAAGCTAAAATTCCACCTCTTATGAAACGCCTCCCCTGTCAACCAGTCAATACTGCAAGCAAATGCTACTTATTTTCTCGAAGTTCTTTATTTACCTAGTTTGTATTTCTTTCACTGCTACATCCTTACCATGGCCCCTGCTATTCTGTCATCTCTGGTATCATACAGAACTACTGGCAAGCTAATTTATAAAGAGAACTCTCCTGCCCTTTATGCCATTAACTACCAGCTGTTACAGAAACACTTTCAGTTCTGGATTTTTACTGGATTTTACAGAATACTCATCCTCAGTGCTGATATTCCCCCTGCAGAAAACAGTATTTAGTATTAGGTGAGCTGCAATAAAACAGAGTATTATATTTTTGGCAAATGCCTGTGTATAAAATTACTGATGCATTTCATTCCAAACACAGTTGGAGTTAATATCACCGCAATAAAAAGGAGCTTTGCTTAATGCTTCACATCCAAACTAGCATGAAGCCTGCCCTAGGATTTTGTTTTATGAATCAAGACATTGAAACACACATTTGGAACCAGGGCTCAGCACAACACAGTCTTTCGTGTGTGTCTTGGTTTTTATTAGTTCTTCTGCAATGCAAAAGTGGACAAGCAGAGAAACTTTTAGAAGAAGCGATTCACAGAAAATCCACAAAGGCAAAAAAAACAACCATTAAAGAGAAGCCAATGTCTAGGACTCTGTTTGGTGCCACATACAGCAAACAACACTCATCTGATAGATTATGCATCATGTCGTGGGTGCTCAGCTCAGAGCTTTTGTTGTCCCCTGTCAGTTCCAGAACTGTAGGTCAGTCACTAGCTACTTCTCTCCCCTGCAAGAACCCTCTACTCAGCTTTAAAAGATTACTGCAAAACTACTATAATTCAGCAGCATTGGTAAGTCTTTTTTTTTTTTGCTTTCAGAATGGCCTGTCCTGGGCCTTAAAGTGCATATGCCAATTTGGTTCAAGTTTTATAATCTGGAATGTTCCACAGTGCCTCTTCAAAAAACAGATCCAGTTTCATTGTGCCTTCCCTAGGTAATGGCAAGTCTGAAAAAAAATACTTGTTCTGAATCTATTATTTATGTTACATGCAGCAATATCTTACCTATTTCAATTCTGGAGTCTGGAATAAATTGAAGGCCAGATAATCTTCACCTACCTTAGTCTCCTAGGAAGGGCAATGGAAGTTGGGGGTTTGACACATGGTGAAATACAGCTGGCCTAAGAATCAGTGGAAAGAAACCATGGAATGTTTTCACACGGACTCCATGGGACCCAACAGATTCATTTTGAATACCAGAATGCCTATTTTGGGTCTTAAATGTTGCTTCAAATATACATGGGTGAAAGCTGTAATCCAGGGAAAACGCAGCACCAATAATAGCACGTTAAAAGTCAGCAATTCTCAACTGTCAGTACTGTAACAACTGAATATCTTATTACTTCTACCTTCTCCTCCCATACACTGAACTGCTTCAATACTGGCAAAGTGCATGTACTAATCATAGACCCTGAATGTCAAATGAAGCAGGAAAAAGAGATAAATTAGGTTGTTACTTCTTGAGGGCATCAGTAGAAAACACCGATTTCAAAGAATTTTGATTACAAAATTTTACTTCACAATCCTTTTCCAGATCACAGATATTCATAATTAAAAAGAGGATGGAATTAATGTAATGTTAGCTGTTTTGCCATCAGCATCACAAAGGAAAAAAAAAAAGAAACAATAAAATATGATGCAGAATTCACTCTTCCAATGATTGTCATTGAACTATTACATTAGTAAACATTCACAGTATGAAGTCTCTTTCAATATATCTCCAGCATATAAAGTAGTGCAAAAAAGCATTCCAGTCATTTTGCCTTTGCAGTCAGACCAGGTTAAATGATTCTCTTACTTCATTTCTTTCATTATTAGACAACAAATGCTGCAATGCCTCCAAAGAGAGTTATAAAAATAAACAATTTCTGGAGGGTCAACAGCCTTTTCAAAGTAAATTTCCAGTTAAAAACAAGCATTATAGATTTCAAGAAAAAAAATTTAGATCTATCTTCTGTAGAATATCTTTTTACAATAAATTTACCATTTGAAAAACAATGACTATGGTATCCAATGATTTATGGTAGCTGCTATTAAAGCACTGATAAATAGATAAATGACTACCAAACTTCATTGTTTCTTACATAGTAAATACCTCTGAATGCCAACTTTTACCACAGAGCTGTTATTAGTGATGTCGACAGTTCATGCACCCACTTTGACTTGGTTTTTCACAAATCTTTCAGCCTCCTGTGCAAAACACTTGCATTCTAATAAAAATATAAAGTCTGAAAATGTATCAGATCTAGCAATCCTTTCCTCAAGTCATACCACTTACTTGATATGTAATACATGTTTAGCAATGCTTTTTATTTGTATTTAACCATTAAATGGCATACTACCGTATGCTGCGGACTCTTGTTTGCATATTTCATTTTTTCACTGCACTCTTTAATGCATAAATATATTTGGAAACGTTCAAAATTACACATCAGTTTCCACAGAATTTGAATTTACACAGTTTTTCTTCTCTGACTCACTGCTATTCCCCGTGTCCTGACTTTTGTTCTCCTTTACACAAAGAGATTCTTTAACTCCTTCTTCCATCTCCAAATACTCTGATTTATCCTCTGTGGAGGAAGATGATGGGCTTCTAAATCTCTTCAGTAAATTTGTTGGGAGGTAAGGACAACTGACTGCATTTTGCATCATCTGTGTTTGTTCTTCGTTCTCAGTTTCTCTATGGTAGAAATAGTTAAAATTGGAGACAATCACTGGCACTGGTAAAGCAATGGTTAACACTCCCGCAATGGCACACAGGGACCCAACAATTTTCCCACCCACAGTTATGGGTTTCATGTCCCCATAACCAACTGTAGTCATGGTCACCACAGCCCACCAAAAGGCATCTGGGATGCTTTGAAAATGGGTGGCAGGCTCATCAGCTTCTGCAAAGTAAACAGCACTGGAAAACAAAATGACTCCAATAAAAAGAAAAAAGATGAGGAGGCCAAGTTCCCTCATGCTGGCCCTGAGCGTATGACCCAGGATCTGCAAACCCTTGGAGTGCCTGGAGAGCTTGAAGATGCGAAACACCCTGACCAGACGAATGATCCTCAGGATGGCAAAGGACATGGCCTGTTGGCTGCCCTGCTCCTGCGCCAAGTCAGTGCCCAGAGTAATGAAGTAAGGCAAGATGGAGACAATGTCTATGATGTTCATGATGTTCTTGAAGAAGTGTGCTTTGCTTGGACATGCAAAGCAGCGCACTGTAAACTCAAAGGAGAACCAAATGATGCACACTGTCTCTACAATGAAAAAGGGGTCATTGAAGATGGTGTGCTCCCCAGCATTCAGGTGAAGAGACTCGTTGGAAAGCCCCTTCCCTAAGCTCAGGGACATGACGAATTCTTTGTCATCTCTGAACTCTGGTAAAGTCTCCAGACAAAAGATGACGATGGAGATCAGGATGACCAAGACAGAGACAATGGCAATGCCTCTGGCTGGACTGGAGCTCTCCGGGTACTCAAACAGCAGCCAAACCTGCCTCGTAAACTCATTCTCCGGCAAAACTTTGTCCTCTTCCTCTTTGACAAACCCTTCATCCTCCCTGAACTTGAGCATGGCCTCTTCCCCAAGCTGGTAGAACTTCACCTCCTCAGAGAAGATGTCAAAGGGGACATTGACTGGCCTCTTCAGCCGACCACCACTCTGGTAGTAGTACAGGATGGCATCAAAGCTGGGTCGGTTCCTGTCAAAGAAGTACTCGTTCCTGAGAGGATCGAAGTATCTCCCTCGCTTCGCTGGGTCACCCAACAACGTCTCCGGGAACTGAGCTAATGTCTTCAGTTGGGTCTCAAAGCGCAGTCCTGACACGTTGATCACCACGCGCTCGCAACACTCGTACTCACTGTAGCGAACAGAGCTGTAACCCCCAGGGCCTCCACCATCATCAGGTGGCTGCTCCGAGTATGAAAACTCATCCTCCCCATAGTCATCGCTGTAGTAGCGCTTTCCTTCTTCCTCATCGTCTTCATCCTCATCTTCATCCTCCTCTTCCTCCTCACTCAAGTCCTTCAGTATTCTCTCCTCGGAACCGCTGAGCGGCAGCAGCTCAGAGCAGGGGAAGGAGGCCCCACACTCCCTACCTCCCAAGTGGTGGCTCCTCTTTTTCCCTTTCTTCCTCCTCTTCCCGCTCTGGCGGTGGGGCAGGCTGCTGCGCGGCGCGCTCCCACCGTGAGAGGAGGATGCACCTCGACTCTCCTCCTGATGGTAGTGGTGATAGGGTCCACCTCCACCTGCTGCCCCACC
>NW_008693820.1:0-1694 GCF_000695815.1 Acanthisitta chloris | reverse complement strand
CCCCAGCCGCTCCCTCTCCCGGGCCCGAGCTTGGACTGCGTATCCATAGGGCATGTGGGTGTTGCACCCAGAGCTATCTGCACTCACCATTGCCACCTCCATTTTGCAACTGCTTTTTTCGGTTTTTTAATCGCTTACTGCAACAAGGTTTTGCTGTATTTACAGTGGAACTTTAACTTTCGTTAGAAAGTTCAAATCCATTTGCATTTGGAGGACAGTCCCCTGGGCACTGAGCACGGCAGCATGGTGGTAACACTGGATCTATGTTTTGGAAAACCACAGATCTGCATTTTCTTGTTCTCTGGAATGTCTGACACGAACTACTGTTTTGCTAATAAGAAAAGATGAAAGTCTCAAATTGAACCAGGGAACAGCTGAGACCTTGTGCTTTCATCCACCAAGCCCCTTTATTTTCATTTAGCTCCTGCAGCTATCACAGATCTGATCGGAATCATGACTGCCTCACAGGCTCTAAAGGCTGCACTCATCAGGAAATAAAAAATGCAAATCAAAGGGTACCTGTTCTTCACAGATGGTTTTAGTTCATCGTTGCAACCAAATGTAAATAGTCTCTTTCCTCATTATTAACTCCTGGTAATGCTTTGGCCTAGCAAACTTACTGTTTAATATCATTACTTGGGGAGTTGAAGTTCATTCCAGCCATCACTTCATTTACACAGTGAGGAGGTCTTTGCAAATCCTTTCTTCAGCCTGACAACAATGTCTCAAACCTGGGAGCAGCACCCAGGGCATCAGCAGCAGTGGTAAGAGGAGGAGGGGGAGGAGGAGGAGGAGGAAGAGGAGATGAAGACTGAGAAACTGGCTGTGAGGTCCCCATAGGACATAAGGGAGTGGATGGGTCACCCTTTGGTAATGGTCATGCAGAAGAAGCACTTAACCTGAGGCACATGCACAAACACACAAAAATAAACAAAACAGAAAGGGAAAAGATTGGATTGTTTTCCTAAAAGGTCACACCGATCAAATGAAACTGTGTCATCTATTGCCACGGCATTCAAATCTTCCCCTGCCCACGCTATTCACACTTCTACATTACACACACACCCACATCACATGCACAGAGATCTTGAACGACTCTGTGGGTAAGGCTGTGGGTGGGTATGTCACATATATATAGACAGCTACAAAATCCCCACCCATGTAAGCACTTGCATCCATACACAAACATATGCATGCTGCTGAAACACCAACACACAGAAACACTCAGAAAAACACTGCAACACACAGTGCATTCAGGTCTTGGAGCACATACGTAATAGATACACCTACACAGATCAGGAGGAAACGTTAAAGAACAAATGTATCTACAGAGATACAAAGCTTTTGTTACATTTCTAGAAAATGGGACGTGTAAGGGATTTGTTATCACAGTGAACATTTCATTTGGTGAGAGGCACGTACGTTGCTCACCCGAGTGAAAATACCGTGCTACAGATAAACCAAGAAAACAACTGCAGGTGCACTGAAGCAACATCCACATGCAAACACGGACAGAAAAACACACAAATCTCTCACCCCCCCTTGGAAACAGAAGCCTCATTTATAGCCACATCTATCGATACACGAGAGGAGCCGAACAGAAACTATTAAATAACGCTATTCTTAAAACGTCTCATGCAGAAAACGACCTGAAAAACGCTGTAATACTCACCGATCCTAGGCAGAGAGAGAGA
>NW_008693819.1:929-1530 GCF_000695815.1 Acanthisitta chloris | reverse complement strand
AGCTCTAAGCTCCATTCCAACCCGTAAATCCTAGGATTCTATGATGACTCTATGATATCATGAGAAGACCCTGGAACACTGCGGGATGACCTGGATTAGCTCCTGAAATGCACCCTCATGCCAAGTCCACTACTCTGCTCTCAGCTTTGGTTCTGCTACCAAACTTACACCAAAACCCCACTAAATATTGGCTAAAAGTCATTTTCCCAATAACTTTGCATTCCCACTAAGACCAAGTGTGAAAGAGGAATAAGAGTGAGGGTGAATAATTGAAATACACCTTTGACATAGTAAATAAACCACTTCATAGTAAATAAACCACTTTGTGCCACTACCTGTGGCCGCAGCAGCTCCTGCTTTGAAACAACTCCCAGGAAACCACGTTTTCCTGAAGGAGTGACACACCTCAGCCTGGGAACGGCCACAAATGGGAGCAGAGCCATGAGTCTGTCCCAGGGAATCCTTTCTCAGGGCTTTGAGTTATGCAAGTGTTGGCATTTAACCTCCTGGGAGCAGCACAGAGGGTTCAGAGGGCCAGGGAGGGAGGGAGGTAGGTGCCCAGAGCAGGGTGAGGTCAGGGGCAGGGCAAGGCTGACCAAGC
>NW_008693819.1:609-903 GCF_000695815.1 Acanthisitta chloris | reverse complement strand
GCTGGGAGCTCCTTGGAGAAGGCCAAGTGTCTCTCAGAAGACTCAAAGGCTCTGTTGTTCCAGGGCGGCAGCTGTGGGAGCTCAGGGGACACTGAGCCACAAAGAGTTTGGCTGTGTCCCTGGGGGATTGCAGCCTGCACTGTGGGGAAGGGTAGGGAAGCTCTTTCCAACCATCATTCCCTGATAAAGGATTAATATGGTGGGAGGAAATTCCCCCCTGGGAGGTGCTGAGACACCGGCATAGGTTGGACAGAGCAGCTGTGGCTGCTCCATCCCCGGGGGTGTTTCAGGCCC
>NW_008693819.1:0-286 GCF_000695815.1 Acanthisitta chloris | reverse complement strand
TCGTGTCCTCCTCTGCACTTGCCCCAACAGTTCCATGTCCTTCTGACGCTGAGGCCCCAGAGCTGTGTGCAGGATTCCAGGTGGAAGAAATCCTGCTCCCCCAGCTCAGTGCCCAAACAGCCTGGCCAACCC
Source organism: Acanthisitta chloris (assembly GCF_000695815.1). Taxonomy (NCBI): domain Eukaryota; kingdom Metazoa; phylum Chordata; class Aves; order Passeriformes; family Acanthisittidae; genus Acanthisitta; species Acanthisitta chloris. The sequence goes on along the minus strand of NW_008693819.1, from coordinate 154 downwards.
CATTCCCCTCCTTCTGGAGCCCCAAACCCCCTCCAGCCTTTGGTCCCTGTGCACACCCATCCCAACGTGCTGGTTGCAATCCAGAGAATCACTCGAGGATGCAAAAAGGTCAAAAAGCCAAGAGGGAAATCCCAGGGGAAGCCACAGCTGAAAA
>NW_008693818.1:1313-1620 GCF_000695815.1 Acanthisitta chloris | reverse complement strand
GGCACAGGTGGGCACAGGTGGGCACAGAGGGAGGGGTACAAAGGGTCTGGGGGTGCCAGGGGGGTCAGGGGTCTCAAAGGGTCTGGGGGTCTCAGGGGTGCCAGGGGGGTCTCAGGTTCCCAGTGTCCTCGTGCCGCCGGTCCAGGTCCATGCGCTGCGGGCACAGGTAGGGGGGCATAGGGGGGCACTGCGGGGTATAAAGGGTCTGAGGGTCACACTCTTCTCCTCCTCCTCCTCCTGCTCTCCTCTTCCTCTCCTTCCTCCTCCTCCTCCTCCTCCTCCCCCCCGTCTCCTCTTCCCCATCTCT
>NW_008693818.1:813-1108 GCF_000695815.1 Acanthisitta chloris | reverse complement strand
CTCCTCTTCCTCATCTCTTTCCTCCTCTTCACCTCCTTCTTTCCTTCCTCCTCCCCCTCATCATCTTTCCTCCTCCTCTTCTCCTCCTCCTCTTCCTCTTCTTTCCTCCTCCTCCTCCTCTTCCTCATCTCTTTCCTCCTCTTCACCTCCTTCTCTCCTTCCTCCTCCTCCTCCTTCTCCTCCTCCTCTTCTCTCCTTCCTCCTCCCCATCATCTTTCCTCCTCCTCCTCATCTTTCCTCCTTCCTCCTCCTCCTCCTCTTTCCTCCTTCCTCCCCCCCCCCCCCCCCCCCCCCC
>NW_008693818.1:0-781 GCF_000695815.1 Acanthisitta chloris | reverse complement strand
CCCTCCTCCCCCCTCCCCCTCCTCCTCCTCTTCTCTCCTTCCTCCTCCTCCTCCTCCTTCTCCTCCTCTTCTCTCCTTCCTCCTCCTCCTCCTCATCTTTCCTCTTGCTCTTTCTCCTCCTCCTTCTCTCCTCCTCCTTCTCTCCCTCTTCTTTCCTCCTCCTGGTCTCCTCTATCTTTCCTCCTCTTCTCCTCCTCCTCCTCCTCCTCCTCCTCCTCCTGCTCCTCCTCCTCCTCCTCAGCACTCGGCCGGAGGACTTTTGTGCTAGAGCAAACAAAGGCTTATTGGCAACACTTCTGGATTTCATTTCAAAATCCTCCTCCTGCTCCTCCTCCTCCCCCTCCCCCTCCTCTCTCCCGGGTCCCGTGGGGTCTCACCATGAAGAGGTCGAACTCCTCCTCGTGCCTGGCGATCATCTGGTTCACAGTCTCATCGTCAGGAACCTCATCCTCCTCCTGCAGGGACAGCACAGGGGCTGAGCCTCCCGCGACCCCCAAAAACCCAAAACCAGCCAGGGACCCCAGAAACCAGCCAGGGACCCCCAGAAAACTTACAGGGACCCCAAAAACCCTTCAGGAACCATCAAAATCATCCAGGGACCCCAGAAACCAGCCAGGGACCACCAAAAACCCTTCAGGAACCATCAAAATCATCCAGGGACCCCCAAAACCATCCAGGGACCACCAAAAATCCACAGGGAACCCAAAAACCATCCAGGGACCACCAAAAACCATCCAGGGACCCCAAAACCATCCAGGGAACCCCAGAAAACTTACAGGGA
>NW_008693817.1:0-457 GCF_000695815.1 Acanthisitta chloris | reverse complement strand
GGGATCTCACCCCATTTTTTGCCCCCCGGGGCAGTTTTTGGGGGTCTCTGCCCTGGGGCATTTGCCCCCCGGGGCAGTTTTTGGGGGTCTCTGCTCTCCCCTGGGGCAGTTTTGGGGATCTCACCCCATTTTTTGCCCCCCGGGGCATTTTTTGGGGGTCTCTGCTCTCCCCTGGGGCAGTTTTTTGGGGGTCTCACCCCATTTTTTGCTCCCCGGGGCAGTTTTTGGGGGTCTCTGCTCTCCCCTGGGGCAGTTTTTGGGGGATCTGAGCCCAGTTTTTGCCCCCCCAGGTGTGAACGAGTGCCAGGTGGGCACCAGTGGCTGCTCCCACACCTGCAGGGACCTCCCGATGGGCTATGAGTGTCTGTGCCCACCTGGGTGGGCACTGAGCTCTGACCTGAGGACGTGCCAAGGTGAGTGAGACCCCCAAAATCCCTCTGACCCCCCTGGCACCCCC
>NW_008693816.1:0-1320 GCF_000695815.1 Acanthisitta chloris | reverse complement strand
CACTGGAAGATGGATAGAGGTCTGCAGAGAGCTCAGGTCTTTTATACATGTCCCGAGTGCCTGCGGCATCGACCAGGGGGTGGTGGCAAAACCCCTGGGTAGTCATGAAACCCGTGAAACAAGCGTCCTGACGCAGATATTGATCTGAGCCATTCATATGTCATTCCCTCGCTGTGGACATTGGCATGCAAACATGCCATGGACAAGAAGGAATGATGGGAAGGACAGGCCATAGCACATCACCCCATGAAAGACAAAGTACTAACAAGGGTTAACTCATGGCACCAATAAACCCTGATCTGTCCCTAATCCCTCACTTTGCTTACACAGAGAATCCTGGGAATCTTGCAGACATTCGCTCTGCCTAGCCAAGCACACTGAGACACAGTCCAGCCACGCTCGTGAGCCATCAGTGCCCAGCACGTCTGCACTTGTTGGACCATGGTCTTGTGCAGTCTGACTCTCTGAGGGTGATTGGCCAACATCTGGCACAGTCCTTGATGCCCAGCTGGGGAACCAAGGCTCTCCAGTGAGGGCTCAGGGAGGACTGTGCTCATGGCAATGAACATGAAGGAGCTCACAGTGACCTGGTCTCATTCCTGCCCTTCTGCTCCTCCACATTATCCTCTCACTCAGAGGTCTCCCGTGCTCTGTCCCATTGCTGTGCCCAGCCCCATATGTGGTTGTGGTGTTGCCACACATGGGACCTTTCTCCTCTACTCTTTCCATGGCCATTGAGTGAACACTGGACCTAAGAATACCAGTGTCCTCCAGAACTTTAGAGGGGACAATGCATAGAGATGTTGGGGGAACCCAACACCATGAGTTGCCCAATGTTTGCTGGCACTGGGAGTTGATGAGTCTTTGACAGTCACGCCAAGCATGGAATAGCTTCTGTTTTGCCCAACCTGCTGATGCCTCGGTTCATCAGCCTGTAAAAGGAAGCTAATGACAGGCGTGATGGCTGTGACAGGATTTCAAAGAGCTTCTGCAAGATTCCTGAGATTCTTCTGTGTAAGCAAAGTGAGGGATTAGGGACAGATCAGGGTTTATTGGTGCCATGAGTTCAGCTCCAGCAGTACCTTGTCTTTCATGTAATGATGTGCCATGCTCTGTCCCTCCCATCTCCGCTTTCTTTTCCAGAGTATGTTTGCAAACCAATGCCCCCAAAGAGGGGATGACATATAGTTGCCAAGCATCGATTATTTGTGTCATGGATCTTGTCAGCTGGAATTCCTAATTACCTGGCGTCTATTGCTACTGCCCCGGGGCCGATGCCTCGAGCACTCTGGGAGGTATATAAGAGCCAAGCTCCCTGCA
>NW_008693815.1:0-11365 GCF_000695815.1 Acanthisitta chloris | reverse complement strand
GCTGGTGATTTTGAGACATCTGCCAGTTTCCTGTCAAATAAATCATCACCCTCATCATCCTGATTGGGTGGTCTGTAACAGATTCCCACCAAGATGTCAGCCTTGTTGGCCTTCCCCCAATTCTGATCCACAGGCACTCAACCTTGCTGTTACCAGCCTCAAACTCCACAGAATCAAGAGACTCTCTGACATATAGAGCCACCCCTCCACCCCTCCTACCTTGCCTATCCCTTCTGAAGAGCCTGTAACCATCCATGGCAGCACTCCAGTCATGCAAGTCATCCCACCACATTTCTGTGATGGCAATTACATCATAGCTTTCCTGCACAGTGGCCTCCAGCCCCAGTTTTGTTCTGGCCGGTTAGAACTATTCACTAAGTCTTACCTCCCTATTCTTAGCCACAAAGGAGAACAGGGTGACAGAATAAGTTGCCTAGTGAATGAAGAGAAGGTGGAATACAGTCTTCTAAGATTTTTCCTTTTGTACTTCAGTTGCTCATCCACTTGCACTTTAGTTTTATATAGGTAAACCAGCAGTCTGGTTGTTTTGTTGCTACATAGAAATATAGTTGTCTATAGGAGACTGTGAGATCCTTTTTGGCCCTCCATTCTCCATCATATGACTTGAAAGGGCTGATTCCCAAGTTTGTCTTTCCCACACTGGAAATTTTTCCATGCAGATTCCTTGTAGTTTGTTTTCAGCCCTTGACCTGAGCTCTTTCCATTAGCACATATTGCTGAAGTGAGACCTTCGAAATAACCTCAGAATAAAAGGAGCATGTTGATTTTTTCTCCGGCTAAACTGACTCTAGGAGACTCTGATCGACCTCACTGAGTTCAGAGTAGGGTGAATGTGAGAATAAATCACTCCGAAGCTCATGGTCCTTTCTCACAAAGACAGACAGTATAGCACATTATTCTTGGTAGCTGAATTTATCCACTGGAAACTTGAGAGAAGCCTGTAACCCATCTGAGAAAGACAGTTTCCCAGTTTGAACTGGACCTGTGCTTTTTAACCAGCTAGCTATGCTCTGAAGCCACACTGCGTGTATTGTATGCATAGGCTGGATGTGCTGAGATGTACACAGTGCACTGGACCACTCTTCTTTGCTCTTGACTCATTTTTTTATACTGCTGAAAGAAACATTTCCTTTTTTCTTGGCAGGGAATTACTAGAATGACGTCCAGCACAAAAGAGCCAAAGAGTAGGAGGTATTCTCAGTAGCCTGATTACTAATATCTTCTCCTAATTGAATAACCATCTCTTCTCCATAGACCACTTCCCTCTCCAGTATCTTAGAAGAAGAGGAAATCCTTAATTATCCCTTTATTGCGCATTTATCTTCCTGAGGGCACATATGGGTTTTCTTCATCTGTTCCATGGCTGAGATATGATTGTGTCTGCCCTGTTAGAATGAAACATAATGGGGAGTACTGTGCCAGTAATACACACACCCAGTATGTATTATTAGTCTTCATATCTTTATGGGATTATTTTTCCTTTCTGTTCCTGAAGTTATACTATGCAAAGGCAATGCAGAGTGAATTCAAAGCCCTGGTCTTTCATTTGCAGTTTTAAAATACTTTCATGTAGCAAAACTCTCCCTGAGCATCCAGTGGAACTAGACTGCCTTCTGTTTTATAAATGTTGGCATTGAGACATCTGAGTTCCTTTCAAGGGCTGCTATGGAATTTCTTTGTGACATCCCAACATTAAGAGACTGTCTGCATGTTTTTACTATTGCATATCATTTACAGCGGTGTCTGAATAGTTTAAAAGTGCTACAGCCTGGGGTTTTAGTTGATGGCCAAATAGAAATACAATGATATTACTATGTTTAATAGATTCTCAGAATCATAGTGAAGAAGTAGAAATATTCTTACCTTATTGGGGTCTTTTTGTTTACATCAAAATACACTACTGAAACAGCAGAAAGATTCACGTTAGCATTTCAGTTTCTTGCAGTAAAAATGCAAAAGAAACCACTAGTGGTGCTATTAAAGGAGTTCTGTTTTCAATTGGAAAACTTTCCATCAAAAGCATATGACCAGATCTTCTCTCAATATATTAACCTACTGTTGATCTAACAGTCTGTTTCTTTCTTTCTCCTATCCTTATTTTGCCTATATAGTTCCTGTTTCAGTACACAGTTAGTTATGTCTCTGTCCTGTTTTAGTTGAAGTCCATGCCAATGCTGCTGTCAGTGTTGTTGTGGTGGGCCTTTCTGCAGTGTTTTAGAGAGTCTAGTGGATTTAATTCACAAAATTTATGTCCTGGAAACAACAAATTGCTTTTTTATGCTGCTCATTTCCGAGTTTCTGTTCCTTAAATGTGGTGCAGTGCTAGCAGAGTTTTCAGAATGCAGGTCTTCAACATTCAGTTGCTTTTGGCTCCTATCTGACATTTTTCTGCAAATAGATAAGTGTTCTCTTCAGACTGCATTCTCATATCTGTCTTTTTCTACAATGTGTATTTTTTAATGCTAACAAATACAATCATGTCTCACGAGCTATGTTTTCTGCCTTGCTTGTATGTCAAGTAGTCCTTCAAGTAGTGACTCAGTACATGCCGGTCCACAGCAAGAAGGCTTATAAGTACAGAATAAGAAGTACTTCAGCGAGGAACCTCTTGTGCTAGGAAGAGTGAACATGGCTCATTCAGTGATTTGTTCTAGTGTTGCATGCACACATGAAAGGAATTTTTTACCTTCTTTTCCTACACTGTCCTTAACCATCACCTATTCAACTGTTTTAAATCCATAGGTAAAATCTCTGGCTACATCCTGTCCAGAAGAACTCCAAAAAGGAAATGTACTAGCCTGGCCAGATTTCCTGACAGGAGTTGTTGGAAGAGTGAAGATAGATTACAAGAGTGTATTTTGTGCTGGTTAGAACTTTATTTCCTAGAACCTTTTTTTTTCTGAACAATATCACAAGACTTTTTTACGAGGTGAAGCATGCTAGCTTGCAGCCTTTGCCCTACTAGCCTTGAATAAATTATTTTGATAATTTGACACTTAGACCACTCAATCCTTCATTCCTCGAATTCCAGGGTTTTGTAACAGAAGTTCACTGGAATCTCTGACAGAGATCTATTGCTTCCTGAATTGAGATGGGGAAAGACTGAAGATGGTATTGGGTCAGAAAAAATGTTTTTCGTTACTTTTGTTCTAAAAGTAATTGGATGGTGTTAAAATACCCAGTGCCTCCTCATTTTTTCCTACAGATTCCTTTTCTGATGTTATATGTTGACGACTCTCAAAACCTTTTGAACCTAAGCAGGATGTAGCATGTGTAACACTTCTCAAAGCTTTCTCCTGGAAAAACTTATGCAGGATCAGACAATCAGCTAAGAAATTTATTCATTTCAGCACATAGCTGTTTCTCTTACTGTATGTATATATTTTGTCCACAGACTGTCCGTCTTTGCAAGGATCCATACCGCACCTACGGGCCTCTTCTGCTGATTTAAAACCAGGGTCGAAAGTGAGCCTTTCCTGTGACCCAGGCTTCCAGATAGTGGGAAACTCTGTTCAACACTGCCTTAACCTGGGACAGTGGACACGGCCTTTTCCCCGCTGTGAAAGTGAGTTGTCTCAGTGTGTTGGCAGGATTAGGAAACCCTAGCTTTTATTTGGACCCTATCACTATTCATGGCCTGTTTATTTCTGCAGCTATCACTCACTTGAATTCATCCATGTTACAGCATATACATATGCTTAAAACTAAACTCATGTTTTACTGAGCAGAAACTATATCATTATCAGATTCTAACATGGTTTTTCGTCAGTTTCTAATGCCCATGACAGAAATGAGTCAATTGCATCAGCAGTTTGGTACTTGCAGCTTTCCTCCCCAGTAGCATCAGGAGTGTGGAAGATGCACAGAAACACTAGAATATATCTGTGATTTTTTAATGTCACTGAGAATATCTGGTTTGAAGTGGAAGCCTTGACTTCAGCATGTTACGAACAAATTTCTTTAAAGGCAGCAGATATTTCTATTAGAAGTGCTCCAAGACTTATAGGGTTTCTTCTAAGAAACTGAGCTACATGCATTCAGGTAGCCAAATTGCTTTTGATGCTATGATTTCTCTTCCTGCCTTCTTCTTTCCTTTTTTTTTTCTTCTCTGCTGTGACTGCACATGTGATTGCAGTTGCAAGTGCTGGCGACGATTACATTTTTCATTTCAGCAGAATAGTACATTAGGTCCAGAAGTAGGTATTGCATGATCCCAAAAATCATACATAGTTTGGAGAAAATAATCAAATTTGTTAAAAATAACTTTAAAATAGTTTGGTCTAGATTTGAGTGATTTTAATGTCTTCTTCTTTATTCAGTTGTTCATAGCACAAGTCCAGGCTCTCTTTCATCTTCTGCACAAAGAATAGCATGCCCATGAGGATTTACCCAAAAGCAAGTCCTGCTGGGTAGAAGGAAAGTTCACTGGCAGGAACAGCTTTGCTCTTTCTTGGAGTGTGATCAGTGACAAGCTACCAGAATCCTGTTAGTGTTCCTGATTTGTCTGTATTAGGCCAGGCAGCTTTACCTGTTGAGCACAGAGCTCAGATAGAACAGGATCAATCTGCGACAAACATGCTGAGTGAGGCCCTTCTTTTCACCCTGTTGCCCAGGTACCTGATGAATGAAAGTTGGTTGAAAATACCTATTCCCTGCATAATGAACTACAGGCTTTATAGTACTGAAAAAGTACTGACTGAATCAGGCTCGGTGTAATCACTGTCTTCACCCACCAGGATCCTTTTCCTTTTCTCCTGCTACCAAAGACCCCCAAAACCACAGGTCCCTGACAACCTATCTTTGTTACAGGCTTCACAGCTCTATTACTCTACAGCAAGTACTTGGCTTCCATTGCCATGGATCCTTGCACGCTGCTAGGGAGTGGCTTTAATCCATGTAGTTACAACGAATAGCTCTGGAATAAGTTAATGTCATCTTGATTGAGACGGTGTACAGAAGCAGCTCTGATAGAATAAATAGCCTTTGGCAGGCAGGTACAGGGATATCTTCTCTTGGCACAACTGGGATCAGAAGGGCTTATTTACTGTAGTCAGTGAAAGTGATGCCTGGGGTTGTATGTGAGGTCAGTTCCAATCTCTCCATCATTCATGCAGTCCCTGGTCTCAGGCCAGTACTGTAACCTCTAAGTAGTAATCTGTCAGCTACTTTGGCAGTGTTCAAACACACTAACACTGAGCTTGCTTTTCAGTGAAGGGAAATAACAGCAACCTCCATGAAGGCAAACTAACTCATTTTTCCTTAAAATTCACCAAGTATCTTTGATTATCAGAAGTGTTCTGTGACTGAAGGGCATCTGCTCAGATTTCAGTCACAGATGTCTCCTCCAGAGCTAGCAAAACTCTCTTAGCAGGAGGTAGAGAGTCCTGCTAAGTCTCTTATTGAGCAGTGTCCACAAAACAAGACCCTCCACCAGACCTGGAATTGATTAGCTACCTCAGAAAGATATGGGCCCTCTTGCCAATGAGATTCCACAGTTACAAAGTAAAAATATCCAGTGATGGCTCTCATGTGGAATTATTCAGAAGTTAATCTGTGTTTGCTTTGCTAATGTCTGTGCCCTCTTTTCACTCATGTTGCAGGAATCAGCTGTGGAGTGCCTTCACCTTTAGAAAATGGATTTTATTCAGCCGAGGACTTTTTTGCTGGCAGTACTGTTACCTATCACTGCAACAGTGGCTACTATTTGTTGGGCGACTCCAGGATGTTGTGCCTGGACAACGGAAGCTGGAACAGCATTTCACCGTCTTGCCTTGGTGAGATTTGCCATACATTTGGCTGCATGGACTGATTAGCACACTTCTCCTGTGCCCTTGGGTTTGGGTGGGAATTCATTCTGAAATTGTGAAGGCTGACCCGAGTCCCAGAAATCATACTCAGAAACATTCACTTTGAAATATCATGCTCAGCATTATGTGAAAACTAAAACTAAATTCTGGCACCTTTCTCTGTCCATCCCCTTGTATGCCTGTTTATCATCCTATATGAAACTATATCCTTACTTAGCCTGCATTGCACTCCCAGCCTCTCTCCTTCCAGATCCTGCAGTCCCTGCATTCTGTGCTTCTGACCTGTGTATTTCATTATGCTTCAGCATGGTGACAGTGTTCCATGCCCTCTGACCAGGTTATTCTGTGTTTCACATGATATAATAATATCAAATTTACTCACTCAAAGATAATTGATTCTACACAGGGTTTGTGATTAAACAGAGTGATACAAAATGTAACACAACAGAAATAAATGCAACTTACACTTAGCAAAATTCCAGAATTGTGATACACAGTGCAATCACAATTCCAATGTGTTTCCCATTATCATGCTCTATAATATGTTCACCATCATGATCACACATCCCCAATAGCTGAGAATGAATCCGTGAGTTACAGTCAGCTCATGCCCATTGCTAGCTGTCAACATACTTCCTGTTGACCTGAACCATGTATTCAGTTCCCCCCTCTCCTCCACGGTGGTCTGGCTAACTCAGGGAGACATTCAGACTCTTTTTAATGAACTCAGGGAGAAGCATTTACAACACCAGTTGATCCACTCAACTGTTGATAGTTGTTTACCTAAAAGAAAGCCCACTTTCCTGTCCTCTTAGTCCCTGAGCTTCATGGGCAGATCACCTCTGCCAATGTCCTCTGAGCCTTCTTACATTGTGGGGGTTTATTGGTCAGTCACACATGGCTGTCAGCAAGCAGTTACAGCATTGAGAGGGCTGGGAGTGTGCTTACGGGCACAGCTCACATTAGTTGCCCCACTTACTTGATGGTCAGCGGGGTCTGATGTACCATATGCAGTGGCACAAGCAACACAGACTGGCATTGTTCTGTGTATGGAGGACTGGGTGTCACTGGTCTTTCAGGGCCACATCTCCAGCAGATACCTGCTGGAATCCACTAGCTAGTTGTACTAGGATCCCTGCTGTCTTAGTCATGTCTAACATGGGAGTTGCAGAGTAACAACCTGGTAAGATCTGTGTTTGATTTGACTCTTAATTCCATATAGGTATAACACATAACTTTTTAAGTCAAGACAAGCAAAAGAAAAGCCAACAGTCTTTTAGTTCTGCCAAAAATCACTTTAGAGTAGGATCCATCTGGTTTCATAGCATCCTGTCTACTGGCACTCCTTCAGAGCCTCCAAGCAGATCATCCAGTCTGTTGTTCTTCTGTGCTTTTCTACTTTGCACTTTATACTAAGGCCTAAAGAAGAGCAGGTTCAGATCAGGTGCTGCAGGGCTGGCCAAATAGTTCAATCTCTATGTAATAGGAAGCATGATGTTCAGAAGAAAAAGCCCTGTGCCCCACCTTTCAGCTTGTCTTGTCTGATAAAGCAGAGAAATGGGAAGATGAAAACAAGAGTGGCATTGGCACCTTGACCCACCTTTCTGATTCACTCTTCAGGCAGGTGCTAACAAAGCCTGGTACACCTGTGCCCTGGAGCATTCCTTTTGCTCTGAGTCTGATTCACCACGTACTTTCACTGTTCCTTGTCTTACAAGACATTACAGAAGAAGCAATCATTCCAGTTCTGCTGTGGTTGCCCTTTGCATTGTCCTGGTGCTTGTGTAACTGGCAACTGGTTTGATATTTAACATGCAGTTTGCATCCTGCATGTCAGAAAGAAACTCCTTTTCAGAATATTGTTGTGATTTTTTCACAATGGTCAGGCTCATTCAGCAGCGAAGAGTAAATACACCAACTCAGTAAATTTTGTTGCTCTTTTAACCAAGTTACTTTTTTGCTGGAAATGGGCAAAGAACCCGAGCTGTGTGTCTGCATGGTGTACCTAGATCAACAACTCTCCTGTAGCAGGGCGTTTGGATGAAGAACTGTTCTGTCTCTCTCTAACAGTCTGATTTATGTAAAGAACAAACCCTGATGCCATTATTTTTCAATTAGGTACTTTGAAACAGACCCTTTGCAGTTCTGACTCATTGGTTACATACCAAGGACACTTCTCTATTGTGAAGTTTAAAAGCTGATATGAGGTATTCTAGAGTGAGGGATTTTTTTGTTGTTGTTGTTGTTGTACAGTACCAAACTACATGGATCATAAGTCAGCAATTGGCATTTTTAGGCACTACTGTCATGTAAATACTTAATAACTAATATGTTCCAAACTCATGTTAACTTTTCTGGCAACTGCTGCTGCTTCTCATGCCTAGTTTAATGCAATGCTCTTCAGCAAAGATGGGACTCTAATATTTTATGTTAAAAGTGTTTCCTCTCCTGGCTAAGTTTCCCTGTCTTACATGTAAGAAGTTTGAGATACAGAGGATTTCCCAAACAAGTGCTTAATGGAGAAATCCTCCTTCTCAGTGTCTGCCCAGACTAGTAGTAACAGTAGTTACAGTATCTGTTCTTTTGCAGCTCAGAAACTAGATACTTTTCGTGGAAGTATTGACTGAAGGTTAATAAGATTTACCTCTGATTTTCTCACATTTCACAGTATTCTATAGTAAGTTATATAGAAAGCTTAAATATTTATTTAAATATTAAATATTTTTACCAATACATCAAAAACATGATTGCAGTAAGAATGATTTTTAACTATACTACTTAAAGTAATTACTCTTGACAGTTAGTGAGACAGAAATTTAAGGCAAATGCTTATTACAAATAACACACTAGAGATGTCTGTTTTGTGGTTGGTTTCTTTTATTTTGTAGATGTTGATGAATGCGCTGTTGGATCAGACTGCAATGAGCATGCATCTTGTCTCAACACAAATGGATCCTATGTTTGCACTTGCATCCCTCCTTACACAGGAGATGGTAAAAAATGTGCAGGTACGGGGAAGAAAAACATAAGGCTAGCCTTTCCAATGTTCTGTATAGGTCAGTATCTTGCCTCCCGCTGTGGAAGACAGTTGCCAGTAACTGATACCTTGGACAGGCATGCTCTGATCTCCAGGTCACTTTGGCCCAGATGAGGCTGTGATGAAGCGTATCCTTTTGTTTCTTGTGAATTCACCTCTCCATATGGACACAGTTGTCATTGCAATTCTGCTTCAAGACATACACACGTGCAAAGTCCTCTTGCACATGGAGGACGTGCTGAAGACATGGGAAGGCCACAATGTGTCACTTCTCAGAGCAGAGCTTTGTAGTGAATAAATATTTTAATACAGGCATCTGAGTAGGGCTAGAGCTGACTGTGGAAACATTAAACAAGGTAACTTTGAATGAAGATAATAAGACAGTGGCATAGGCTGGGATAAAAGGTAGCTGAGCTGAATTCCTGTTCAGGGATGGACATGTTGAAATGGGCTTTCCCTTACAAAGGGAAAAATGACTGTAAGATGTATTTGCTTCTGACAGTGAATGCAAACTTAGTTACAGAGAGCTATTCCATGTCAAGATTAGCTTACTTGCATGAGTCTTCAATGTCCATCACTTACACACGGAACAGAGAAAAGCTGATTAGGCTCGAAACTACTTACAAGTGTTTTGTATGTGCTTTTCCTTCCTACTTGCAGAAAATTCCCAAGGATATCTCCTGCAACTTGTTTATAAAGCCTGACAGTTATATTATTCATAGTTTCTCTGTTCCTCCTTAGAACCGGTGAAGTGCCATAATCCAGGAAATCCAGAGCATGGCCATCTACATGGGGACACTTACAGTGTTGGCAGTGAAGTAATGTTTTCCTGTGAAGAAGGGTTTCAGCTGACAGGAGTAACAAAACTTACATGCCTGCAGTCTGGAGAGTGGAGTCACCCAATACCATATTGTGAAGGTGTGATAGCTGGGGAGAATGCATATTGTAATGTGTCTTGTTAGAGAGATGGAAGGGAGAAAGTAGTAGTGTAGAGATTTTAGAGACCATGGCAGCTTATGAAACCCTGTCCTAGCTGCACTGGATCTCAGTGTTGAAGCCTCTGTTGTCTTAAAGAGATGTAAGGACAGTTGTCATATTCAGAGTGGTACTCTCTTACACAGATTCTTCAATGTGTCCACTTTGTAGACTCATTTTAATGCAACCATCAAAAGTGTATTTCTTCTCCACCCATCCTCCCATTTTCAAGGAACTTTTGGGAACTTAATGACTTAAAGAGCATTTACTGTGCTTCACTGGAGAAAAAGCAACCAGAAAGGACAGGCTGGTGCATGTACATAATCATGGTATAATGGAAGAATTTGTTTCTTTAGTAAAGCTGAACAAATGAGGTGATGCATTAGGGTAAAATGAAGAGCTAAGAAAGACTATGTCAATAAACCAATTACATTGTTGATAGAGAGGGGTGGATGTGGAATCATCTGTACAGTTTAGCTTGTGGTTTGTAGAACAGTTGCAACTATCTACTTCCAGTTAGTCGTCTCTCAGTAAGGTGAAGTCAGATAAAGAGTCCTAGATGTCTTGTGTAGCTTAGTCAAGAACTAAGTGTTTCCTAGGGCTTTATACCTCTTCAAACCTATTTAGAGGAAAAAATGCAAATCCTGATTCTCTGTTCTTTTTTGCTTGCATTGTATCAACCTCTCTTGTATTCTTGTCTTTTTTAAAGCTGTATCCTGTGGTGCTCCAGTTATTCCAGAGAACAGTGCCATTTTCGGCTCGAATTTTACATACCACAATAAGGTGGTGTACAGGTAGGAATTCAGTATGTTTTGAAGTGCTGTATTAGTAACTGATTGAGAACATGGGAGCAAGTAAGAGTATGGCTGAATTGAGAGAGTGGTTGCAATGAAGGGACAGGAGCAAGGTGGGATTAAAATAATGGAAAGACATTTGGTTATAGCTGTGGCTGTTAGCAGAGCTAGTATATAGCAGAGCTGAATGTTTACTCCAGTACTACTTCTCCATGCCCTGCAAAGAAAGATGGTTTATGCAAGTGTGGATGAAGAAAGAAAATGGATGGCTGATTAAGTATTGCGTAAAAGGCTCTGTGTTTAATAAGCACTTCTTTTCTTCTTACTCAGATGCCATGATGGATACAACTTAGTGGGTGAAAAGGAAATTCTATGCCTTGCTAGTGGTGTTTGGAATCATCCCCCTCCTTCCTGTGAAATGGTGACATGCCCTAGCCCACAGGATATCAGCAATGGAAAATACACGCTCAGTGGCACAGCCTACCTTTCCTCTGTATCATACACCTGTGACAATGGATACAGGTAAATGCAGGAACATTTTTGAGCCAAATGCAGGCAGCATACTTGCTTCTAACTTATGTCTGAAAGAGACAAAGCTGAGATCATTGCTCAGAAAGATAAAATACTAAAACAGAACTGAAAAAGACTTTTTTATATCTTGAAGGTTCTTTCTGTATTTTATCCTGAACCAGAGCAGTTCAGAAAAGTTACTCAGGATTTTATATATATAT
>NW_008693814.1:0-4382 GCF_000695815.1 Acanthisitta chloris | reverse complement strand
GGGCACAGCCCTCTGCTCAGCCAGGATCTCCTCTCCTCCTCCCTCCTCCTGCTGAGCCAGCGGTGCCAAATCCCTCTCCAAGCGGAGTCAGGGGAGCAGTTCTTGGTGCTGCAGCTCTCCACATGCCACCCATGGCTGATCCGAGCCTAGCCATGTCTGTTAGCAACAGGAATGTGCTCCAAAAGGGTTTCACAGCCTATGTGGGAGAGTTGGGATGGAGAGTGTTGCTGTGTGGCACCACCACAAGGGAGAGGTGGCCCAGGATAAAATGCCAAATGACACCAGTTGGCACTAGGAGCCATCCTGGCAGTCTCCTGAGCTGGGGTGATGGTGCTGGTCTGGCTTGGCAGGGCCTTGAGGAGATTTGCTGGTCCCTTGTGCTGATGTGACAGCACCAAACTGAGCACCAAAGTCACCAGACAGAGCCAAAGCTTCGTGGTTTGTGCCAGGAGTGAAGTGGGATCTGGTGCTTGGAAACCTGAGCAAGGACTGCACTGAAAAACAGGAATGACACCAAAGGAGGCAACAGTAGAAGACACGGGAATGTTAGGAGGAAGGAATGACACAGGAATGTTGGGAGGAAGGAGTGGCACACGTGGGACCTCAGAGCAGCATGGAGGGAACTGTCCTCTCCATGGGAATGGAACTGGCACCTGGAGGCTGCAGGAGGTGTGGCTGGAGCTACCAAAACCACCCTCTGAGACCAGTGCAGCCTGGACAACCTCCCAACCTCACACATCATGTATCTCTGTCCAAGACACAGGCAGAGCTCCATCCCTGGCTGCCCTGTGCAGGGAGCTGGAGCCACTCCAAGCTCTGCCTCCAGGTCTTCTCCTTCCATAGCACTGACAGATGCTTATTTCTATTTTTTAATCATTTTTGTGGCTTAATCCTTCTCTGGGCTTGGTGCTTCCCCGTGTGCTCCAGGCACAGGGGAGCTGGAGCCACACTGGGCCCTGCTGGGGTGTGGGGACAGCTCCTGTCCATACAGGTGACATATCCTCCAGCTACTGGTGATGTTTCCTTTGGTGAGCACACAAAATCCATCTCTGGCACTCCAGGCTGAGGGGTTGGTGACAGTCTGTAGCTTCTTCTTGCCCAGAGGGTTCCAGAGACCAAAATCCAGGGCAAGAGGAGCAGCATGACCCCAGCATGGGTAAGTGGTGAGATGTATCCCAGGATTTGGCTCCCAGTTCCTCAGAAGATCTGTGCTGGGTCAGTAAAGATGAGAGTATTGTCTGCATAATGCTCTGGTGGTTATGGATCAGTGGTGTCGTGTATGTGCCCGTGATAAATTTATAGAGCAGATTTTCTTGAGACACCTCATGAACTGGAGAGCAGAAGGGTGTGAAATTGGGCAGGTGATTGCTGTGTGTGCATGGAGGGGTTGGAAGCTCATCTTCAGCCTCCCTGCTCAAAGTGGGGTCAAACTCCTCCAGTCCTCATCTTCAAACCACCTCCAAAGTACTGACATGGTTCAAACGCACCAAAACAGGGGGAAGCTCTTGTTCTGCTTCATAGAAAGAGCATGAAAACCTCATGGACTAATTGAAATAGCAATTTCCATGCAGGAAAAGATGAATAAATCATCTCTTCCTCTCCTTTCTGAGGACTTTGGCCACACACACAGCCCTGGACCTGGTGAGTCCTGCATCAGGCACTGGGGTTGGGGTCACTGTAGAAGCTGTGGCAGGTCCTGCATCACCTGGGAGAGGTAGGAGAGGGCAGCTGGGGGTGCCAGATGTGGGGAGCACCACGGGACAGCCCTGGCAGTGAGGGGTGACAGCTGCCCCATCCCACCCCTCCCTGCCCCATCCCAAAGTCTGCTGGATGTCACTTGGGGTGATGGCAAAGTGCAGTGGGTGTGTGACTCCTGGGCTTGGGTGCAATCCCCAAAACATGAAGAAAAGAGTATTTTTCTCCTTAGAATGACTAGAAAGGTAAATTTTATGACAAAGTGATTAGCCCTGTGACCTAGGGAACAAACTCAGTGGTGGAGCTTGGTCAGGAACTGCACCTCTGGGTCCTGCCTGGGAAACCGTGGGACATGGCTCTGTGGTGGGATCTGCCTCCTGGTGAGATGCACAGACTCCAAGGGCCTGTTGCAGAGGGATTTCACACCAAGCCTGGTGATGGAGAGGGGCCTTGCTGGAGCATCAGAGGTGCTGCCTGCTGGGGTCAGTGGGTGAGGGGAGTCACTGTGCCTGGCTCCTGCCCTTCCTCACACCACTGAGCTCAGGGTGGGCTAGGCAAGTGATTTGGGCTGAAAGCATTTAATGCAGCTCATTTGGTTGTCTGTTGTGACCCACAAATGGGTCACAGCCCAAACCCATGGGTTGGTCTTTGTTTACCCATTACAGAACAGGTCAGAAAGGTGTTAGGAGGGTTTGGACACTGTTTGCACAACGTGCTTGGAGTCACAGAACCCTGGAACGCTTGGAAGGACCTTAAAGATATCTCATCCCACCCCTGCCTTGGGCAGGGACACCTCCCACCAGCCCAGGCTGCTCCAACCCCATCCAACCTCTTGGAATACAAACACCTCTGGTGGCACCAGCAACCCCAACGCATCCATGAGTGACTGGAACCATCAGTGCTGAAAAAAACCTCTGTTCCTCTGATCTTTTTAATGTCCTGACACCTCCTGAGCATCCAGGAAGCTTGGAGAACCTAGGGACACCCTGGATCATTGTGCCCCAGCCCTGGGAGTGTGCCAGGCCAGGTTGGATGGGGCTGGAGCAGCCTGGGCTGGTGGGAGGTGATCCTGCCCAGGGCAGGGGTGGGATGAGATCAGCTTTGAGGTCCTTCCAACCCAAGGCAGTGTGTGAGTTCTCAGCCACACACCCCCATGGCTAAGAGCAGCTGAGGCTACACCATGTGTAACCTGCTAGTAACTGCAGCTACTGCCTAGCCCAGGGGTGTTCCTGGGCACCAGCAATGGGTTTGGCTGCTGCTGTGGCTTCTGTGTCCATGCTCAGTCCAAAGTGTGGTCACCTCTGGGAGAGCCTTCGCTCTGCTCTGTGACCAGCCCCATCTTGATTTGATTCCATTTGATTCCTTCATTTTATTTTATTCCATTTAATTTATTTCATTCCATTTTGTCCAATTTTATTTATTTTAGTTTTCTTTCTCCCATTTTAGTTATTCAGTTTTCCTTTCAGTCCCTTCTATTTTATCCCACTTTGTTCCATGTATTTCTCCTCTTCAAGCCTACCTTGAGGAGAGCTTGGGAAAAGAGGTGCCAAAATAGAACACAAACTTCCCTTGAAACCCATTGGAGTTCCCCTGAGGCTTTTGCAGAGCAGGAAAGCAGCCAGAGGTGCCAAGGCCACATTCCTGGAGGCTCCTGGATCCAGGGACACAAAGTTCACCCAGCACCAGCAGCATCCTGTGGCTGAGGAATTGTCAGTGCTGAGTTGTTCCCTGAGACCTCTGCTCTACACTCTGGTATTTATACAGTTTTGTAGACTCCAAATAAACTGCTTTAGTTTTCCTCTGGTGTCTTTGGCTGCTTCTAGATGCATTTGGGGTTAAA
Source organism: Acanthisitta chloris (assembly GCF_000695815.1). Classification (NCBI taxonomy): domain Eukaryota; kingdom Metazoa; phylum Chordata; class Aves; order Passeriformes; family Acanthisittidae; genus Acanthisitta; species Acanthisitta chloris. The sequence continues at coordinate 847 of NW_008693814.1, read as the reverse complement.
TAGGCAAGTCAAAACCCAACTTGGCACGTAAGTCCTAGAGGTTCACAGCTCTCTTTGCACCTGGGAGGTTGGGAATGAGCAGCAAAGGCACTGTGGCTGGGGGGGAGGGATGGAGAGGGCACAGGACACCTCGGGGTGGCACCTGGGCAGGGCAGCACAGACCCTTCAGCTGTCCCCATGGAGCTCAAGGCTCAATTTTCAACACATCCCCTGGAAAACACCATCAGGATGGAAAACTGAGCTTGGCTGTGCATCCAGTGGAGCCTTAGGAGGCACTGAAGGACCAAGTGTCACACTCTGCCCTTTCAGTTTTGCCTTGCTCTGCTGGATCTTCCCTAAATGCTGCATTATCCAAGCTTTTCTTGGGAAAACTGTCATAACTGACTGGGAAAGTTGGATGGATGGGGCTTGGAGCAACCTGGGCTAAGGGAAGTTGTCCCTGAAGCTTTAAGGTCCCTCCCAGCCCAAACATTCCAGGATTCCATGAGGCCCATGATGGAGCTTCAGCCTTGTTTTGGTGCTTGGAGGAATTCCTGAAGCTGCACCTTGAATCCTGGGTGAGTCCTGGTGGGAAAGGGAGGAGGGAGAACCTCTTAAAAGCAAAGAGTGGAGACATGAATGTGGTTTAATCTTCAGGAGACTGAGGGAGAGACCAGTTCATGTCATACTGGAGTGGAAGTGATTCCTGAGACCTTTTAGCACAAATACTGATATGCCAAGAGCGAATTATTTCAGATTTCAGTGTTGATTGCTGGGCAAAATGAAGCCTTTTTGGTGCAAAACATGACACAAAGTAGTGGTGTAAGTGATAGAATCATAGGCTCAACCAGGCTGGAAAAGACCTCCA
>NW_008693813.1:239-6605 GCF_000695815.1 Acanthisitta chloris | reverse complement strand
TGTGGAAATGAAACAGAGGCATCAGGTCCCAGAGTTTACAGATGTGCAGAGTACAGGAGGACCACAAGGCTATGCATGGGGTGCGGAAGAGGAGAGAAGCTGCTTCCCAAGCCTTTCCCCTCTCCCTGACAGCCCAGACTGTGGCTGTGACCATGCAGAGAGGTGAGCCAGCAAGCAGGAAGCTGCAGCATGGGCAAGAAGTGCCACCCATCTGTCCATCACCAGGGCAGGCTGTTCCCTTCCCAGTCAAGAAAGGCTCCAGAGGTGTCCTGAGAGAGGCTGGCCAGCACAGTTAGGAAGCCCTGAACACTGTGCTCGACTGTCAGCGGTGCCTGCAGAAGAAGACAAGGCACAGTGTTAGTGCTTTGGGCTGTGGCCAGCACAGAGAGCAGCTCTTGGGCAGACAGGAGGGTGCACAGCCCAGAAGCAGCACCCATGGTGCTCATGGGGATAATTTTCCTTACTGCCATACGTCTGTTCTCCAGGTTGGGTTGGAGGGACAGGGCTGGCTATCCCATGTACTTGGCATGTTGCAACTTCCCGCCTGCTCCCTGCCTGCACTGCCCCAGGAGGTGGTCCTGGCAGCCCACAACATCACACAACATCCCCCAAGTGCTCCTTCCCTCTCCAAAACATCAGAATACAGCAGGAGTCCTGCTGACCCCTGACACAACCCAGTACCTTCTCTGTCCCCATGTCAGTCTTCACCCAGCCAGGATGGATGGCCGCACACAAGATCCCCTTGTCCTGGAGCTCCGCAGCTAGGCACCGTGTCACCATGTTCTGGGCAGCCTGGAAGAGGCACAGTCCTGCCAGCATGATGCAGGGTGCAGGTGGGCAGGAGGGAGAACATTTCACAGCCAGAAAATGGCTGGTGAAGGTGGAAAATAGAACTTGTCCCCTGGGGTAAAGCATCGGCAAGACCCACCTGAAAGGCTTAGTCCTGGGTGCACTCCTGTCTCTATGCTTCCACTTGGGAGAACCAGGCAGGGGGTAGGTGGTTGGGGCAGGGGTAGCCCCCATGGGCTCCCTCCCCTCCACAGGCATTGTCCATGGCAGAGCATTCCCAGCACCTCCCGCAGCACCTCACCTTGCTGGCACGGTACGGGTACATGGGGGCCTCTGTCACTCCGAGGCATAGCCCAATGGAGCCCAGTTTGGTGGAGATGTTGATGACTGCGGCCCTGCTGCAGCTCAGCCCCTGCTTCCCTGCACCCTTTGCCGCCTGCTGCAGGAGTGGCAGAAATTCCTGATGCAAAGACACAGATGCTCTGTTAAGAAGTAACAAGACCCAGCTGGAGGACAGCCCTGGAGGGCTCTGTCACAGACCACGGGCAAGCAGCTGGACAGACATCCCCAACAGAATGGCAGAGGATGGGGAGGATGCCCCAAAGAGGGGCCAGGCTCCAGCCTTTCCCCTCCCCAGGGAAGGAGCAAGCTGACAGGCAGGCTGGGGTAGGCAGGAGCTCCAGCTGGATAGGAGCAAAGCACAGGAGATGCTCGGGTTGGACTGAACTGCTGAACTCTTCTGGGTGGGCAGGGGAGTCCCATGGAGGAGGCCTTATTCCCGTGATGGAACATCTCCCCAACCGGGAGAAACCCTAAAGGTCCACACATACCTTGGTAACCTGGAGCGTCCCAACCACATTGGTGGCAAACACGTTGAGCATCTCCTGCATGTCCAGGGAGCACAGTGTGGCATGTGAGCTGACACCCGCATTGTTGATGAGCAGATTCAAGCCCTGGTCCTTCAGATGAGACCCCACAGCCTGCACAGCCCCTTGGATGCTGGGTAAGTTCACTATGTCTGCCAGGGCAAAAAGCAAAGTGGAGGAGAATCCTGGCAGGTCACACAGTGTCCACTGGAAATTGTGCTGTGGCTGGAATGACTCTCTCTAAACCAGCATTACCCAGATTTAGCAGGTCAGGGTGTTCAGCACATTGAAATGAGCAACAGTTTGTCCTCACCTCTTGATTTTGCAGCCTCAGCCAAACTAAACCTCAATTCAGCTCATTTTGGGTTGTATGGGGACTACTGGTAGAAAGAACTCAGCTGTATTTTCTTTCTGTATTTAAGGAATTTATGATCACATGAGGGATGCTCGATCCGAGCACACTGAGGCTCCCAGGTTGATTTCCACTATGAGCCAATGCAAACAGGCACATTTCAAGGACAGTCACTATCCTTGAGGAAACAACCAAACCATGCTCTTCAAGCTCTTCTGTACTGCACAGCAGCTATAGGGGCTGCTAACATGGGGGAAACACATTCATTTGATTGGATTACATGAAGATCTTGTCTGGTTTATACCATTCTGACTGGTCATTTAGAGTTACCTTTGTCTTTTTAAACAACCTGTACTTAAATTGATCTTCCACAGCACAAATTCCCATAGTTTTCCAGCCATTTGTATGCAAAAATCCTTCCTTTTTTCCTATTCTTTTTATTCTGTTGCTTCCTGTTATTACCCACAAGGATCTGGAGCTGACAGATGAGCTGAAGTGAGTACAAATAATAAAAGACTTGGGATATAACCTGCATCATTTGGTTGCAGGCTCTGTGTCTTATCTTCTCCATCTCTACTGGCAAAGTTGTGTGAACATCCCCCCTCAGGCAACCACAAACAACTGCAATTGGGCTAACAGGGATAAGCATCCCCAGTGCCTTTCTCTTCATTTAACCATTGGCATAGTTTTAAAATTTTGCCATGCTCTAATTGCAAGATTTTTTTTGTTTAAGGCAATAGAAATGGTGTTTTTAAGTTTGTGTTCAGCTTTTGGGCTTGCTTGCTGGGATCTGCATCCCCTACCAGGTGCTCACCCACTCAAGTGACTGTTGTTTGTTTAAAAAGGTTTATTTAAATGGGCTGGTTAGGCCACATTAATCTTTACATATTGCCTTTTAATACCTCAAGTGCACCACCAAGCTCTTAAGAACCACGAATATTCAAATGCAAGAGCATGTTGGAGTGTGCCCTTGCTCCCTGTACACATTTCTGTGCCCATTGACAGCAAATGCCAATCTGATGAGCCTGTTGGGATCAGGGGACCGCAGGGCTAGATTCCTCTTTGCAACACTTTGGCCCCTCAGCTATGGTTCTGTTGTCATGCTGAGACAAGACTGACCTAGCAAAGGTTTGCAAAGCTGAAGACTCCCTTCTTGGAGTATTTCTCACACTGATGAAACACAATCCTTTTTCCTGGCATTTTTAATTGGCCTGGTGTCTTTATGGTGGTAAGCAAGTATGTGAGTGGCCAGGGACTTGTTGTCACCTTGCCTTCTGCAGCACAGACCTTTGTAGAGGTGTCTTGAAAACATTTGAGGGGACTAAGATGGGATAATCTGCTGTGGGGTTGCAGTACATGAGGGGATGGAGCTTCGGGATTTGAGAGGATGTGCATGGCCAGCTGCAGGAGTGTCTCAGGGTGCTTCGGAATTACTTCTCTTTTGATAAGGATCGGACATAGTTCAAGGCTCTGTCATTCCACCACGTGTGAGGGATGTTTTGGTCACTTTGGTGAATGATTAACTGCTCTGTTTGGATTAGCTGAGTCATTGCTCCAAGGGGCCAGGTGTATGGGACCAGCATATTCCTAGTTCTAAGCCACCAAATGTGCCCATGAAACTTGCTCAGCTGAGGTGCCCGAACCCACCTCTGTGTCCTCTGAATCCAGTTTGACTGCTCCAGCCAGAGAACAGCTTCAACTGGAAGGAGAAGCTTGCCCAGATGTGCATGGATCCCTCCCCACAGATCCCTCCCCATGGATCCCTCCCCATCCAGCAGGTCTAGAGCTGCCTGGCAATGTTGTCCCCAGTCTCATCCCCAAAGCCAGTGGAGGGCTGGAAGCAACATTGGATGCAAGCAGGAAGATTGCTCCATACCTAGCTGGACCAGTTTGATGCTGGGGTGCTCAGCAGCTAATTCTTGCAGGGCCTGGAAATAAAGTGATGGAGCAAGGGAGGAGGTTAGAAGTCACTGGCAGCACAGCCAGGTGTCCCACCACTGCTCCCAGGTCACCGAGCCAGGGTGGCTTTGCTTTTTTGGGGGAAAGTGTGTGGGGCCATTCCCAGCATCTGGGGCAGGGAGGCATCCCCGAGGCCAGCAGGGATGCTGCTGGGCTCAGGCACTGCCCGCCATCCTGTGTGATCCCAGCATGGAGAAGGGATTGGCTGGCCATTGGCACATCCAGGAGCAGTGCTGAGGACACGTCTGCCCCTCCAGCATAATCCCACCCAGTTACGTCAGGCACTGTCATATCCAGGGATCTGGAGGGGATTATGAGACCTCCCCGGAGCACTCCTGTCCCCACTGCTGGGCTACCCAGCCAGGGACAGAGTCAGCAGTGAGCCTGCAGGGCTGTGGGGCCCACGGGTTCCCTCCACCTGCCTGGCTCAGGACCATCCCTGTGCCCTGTGCCCGTACTGACCTTCCCTCTGGGACCCTTGGGATCACGGCAGGTGGCAAAGATGTGCTCTGGGGGCTGGGGGCTGGCGGCAAGCTGCCGCACAAGCTCCAGCCCAATGCCCCGGTTGGACCCGGTCACCAGGACGCTCCGAGCCAGCGCAGCCATCTCTGCAGCCTCCACGGCGGGTGGTGACACATGGCAGGATTGCCGCCTGTTCAGCGTGAAGAGGAGCCAGGCACAGCCCAGGGTGTGGCTCTGAGCTCCCACAGGGATGGGGATGGTGCCAGCACCACCCCTGGCCCCTCGCCTGTCCCAAGCAGAGCCAGGGGCCCAGGAGGGATGAAGGGCTTCCCACCATTTCAGCACATGAGACTGCATGTGTCCTGTGTTACCCAGATTCCACCACTTCACTCTAAAGCCGCAGCTCCCAGAGTCTCTGTAACAGCAGGACTAAGGTCTGCCTCGGACACAAGCTTGGAAGAGCACCACCAGGACAGAAAACGGTTTCAAATCTGGCTGTGGACAGTGATCTCCCAGTTTGGGAGATGAGTTTGGGATGGTTGAACCCTGGGATGCTAATCCAAAGCCCAGCCTGGGAAGTGCAGGGAGGGCATTTTGAACAGTGCAGGTTCCATTCCTGCCAACACTTTCCCCCAGAGCACCCAGAAGCCAGCAGAGAAGGACTCCCCCACTGCTGGGGCTTCAAACTCATGGTCATCATCTTCCTTCTTGCTGGAGGACAATGCTGGATGCTTATCAGCCAATGCTCCTGCAGCCCAGGCCAGCCTGGGGATATGGATTTTTAGGATGCAGCAGTGCTAAAGAAGGGAAGAGATGCCATGTAAAAAGCCTCAGCTGAACAGAAGAATTGGGGCAACCTGCACGTAAGGTCGGGGAGGAAATAAGAAAAGGAAAGTAGCGGGGATGGGTCCATCCCATCTGGATGGCTAGTCTGACAGAGGGGACAGAACTGTCTATTCCTCAAGTATTTGAGTCATTCCAGGTTTGGCAATCACCAAAGAAACACTTGAGAAATGGTGAAGGGGCCCCAAGTTTGGAAGATGAACTTTCAGGTGACACATAGTGCAGAGAGGAGGAAGCAGTGATGTTTCCTTGCATCATGGTGGCTTGATTATGGCCCCCATGAGAGGTAAATGTGCTGAGTGTGGATTTGGATGGTTGTTGGAGTCGGACCTGCTATAGCAGATGTTCTTGAGGGTGTAATCACCTAAACTGCACAGACTTGCCCACTCCAGCTGCTATCTGCCAGCAGCATCCACAGCAGAGTTCCCATTAGGAACCAATAAGACTGGAGTTTCCTCTTTTCCTTCCAGGCTGCTTGGAAGGAGATAAGCAAAGAGGGCTGCTGGACCAGGAATGGTGGGAATGGCCATTGTGCAGTGCCAAGCAGCGGAAGGCAAGAATTGAGTGACCTTTGGAAAGGGCTAACTGATGGTAGCCAAAGACAGCAGCACAGGCATGCTCATGGCTCAGGAATCATAGCTCAGGGCCAGAAAGGATGCACTGAGGAATAGATGAGACCAAGCTACAAGATCCCAACTCTGTCATCCAGGGGTCATCCAGGCTGGAGAGGACCTGAGAGGACTGTACTTCAAGTTCTGTCAGGAGAAACATGGTGCCTCTGGAGAAGGTTGCCCAGGGCTTGAACCTGACCTCAGAACCCTCCAAGGACCCTGCAGACTCCCCAGGTCCCTGTTTAAATGCTTGACTGCCCTCACAGTGATATTTTTGTCAGTGTGGCACCTCCCTTGCATACATCCCTGCCTTTTGGCCTGGGTCTGCATGCCCCTTCCCCATTAGCTGCCAAACTGCATAATTAGAGCTTTTCACCATGCAGTGACCCCCTGGGCACCTCTTAGCCCTCACCTTCATGCCTCAGAGCCCTGCAAAGACCCTGTAGCCATTAAATCCCCCAGCAGAGCTTTGGTCACCACTCCA
>NW_008693813.1:0-223 GCF_000695815.1 Acanthisitta chloris | reverse complement strand
CCCCCCCAGCCAGCTCCCACTCCTCCAGAACCCCTTCCTGGCTGAACCCTGCATCCCCCTGCCCACTCCCTGCGAGCCACCGAGAGCTCAGGCCGCGAGTGGAGCTGTGCAGGGTGGGCCAAGGGCTCACGGTTTTGCAGCACCGCTGTGCCTACACAGAGGAGCGAGTGTGAGACGGGGCAGTGAGGACGGACGGGAGGGGCTGGGTGTCCCTACGGCCCCG
>NW_008693811.1:0-536 GCF_000695815.1 Acanthisitta chloris | reverse complement strand
ATCCTCCCCCCTCCCTCTCCATCCTCCTCCTCCTCCATCCCCACTTGGATCCCTCCTCCTCCTCCCCATCTTCCTCCTCCTCCCCCCCTTATTCCCCATCATCTTCCTCCTTCATCCCTCCTCATCCTCACCCCCTTCCTTCCTCTTCATCCCAATTCATCCCTCATCTTCCTCCCCATCTTCTTTCATCTTCAGCCTTCCTTCCTAGCTCCTCCTCCTCCTTCATCCCCACCTGGGTCCCTCCTCATCTCCCTCCTTCCTCTCCATCCTCATCCTCCTCCTTCCTCCCTCCTCATCCTCATCCCCACCTGGGTCCCTCCTCATCTCCCTCCTTCCTCTCCATCCTCATCCTCCTCCTTCCTCCCTCCTCATCCTCATCCCCACCTGGGTCCCTCCTCATCTCCCTCCTTCCTCTCCATCCTCATCCTCCTCCTTCCTCCCTCCTCATCCTCATCCCCACCTGGATCCCTCCTCATCCCTCCCCCATCTTCATCCTCCTCATCCTCATCCCCTATCCCCTCCCTCCCTCTCCCTCC
>NW_008693810.1:53485-64035 GCF_000695815.1 Acanthisitta chloris | reverse complement strand
GCGCGGGCAGGGCCCGCCCGGGGATGTCAAGTCCCCGCGTACCTGCCCCGGTCACTGGGCAGGGAGGGAGGTGACGGGAATCTTCTCGTTTTACCCTATCGGCAGATAGCGACTTTTTTATTGCCGCTTAAAAGCAGCGTCTTGTTGCGTTTTCTGTAGCTGCTCAGTTGTCTGACTTTGCCTCCTCCGTCTTTCGTCCTAAACCATCTGCGTGGACTTCCTACCCCCCTAGCTGAACAGGCACGACATTGAGTGTCCTGTTTTCTAAACGCAGATAGTTTTGGTGGTTAGGGCGCGAGTAGGTGAGCAGCTCCCAGCGTTCTCCCTGGCAGGGCTCAGCCGGGCTGGCTGTCACCCATAGCCCATTTATTTCCCGCAATCGATGGCTCTGGCGCTTCCTGTGCGATGCCTCTTGGTCGTTATCACCGAGCCTGGCGCATCTCGGCTCTGTGCTGCTCTGGGCACTCCTGGACACTTTCAAACCCGAGTGCTCCTTGCCGGCTGAGGAGGGAGGAGGTGGGGTGAGGAGCCTGAGCACGGGGTGCTGTGTGGGTACTCTGATTTCTGCTCCTGCCAGTGTGTAAAAGCCTCCCTTGGAGGAGGCAGATCCAGCATTTGTGTAGCTCAGCGTAAGTCTGCAGTAAATTTTACCTGTTGAGAGGAAATGTGGCTCTCCTTGTAACTGCTGTCCTCCTCGTGGAGCTTTGAACGTTTAAGTGAGCAACTTGATACTAAACAAATGTATTTCTGCCTGACCCCATTTGTCAAACCAGGAAGGTTTGGTTAGACCTCAGTAAATGCATTCAAGCTAATAGCCCTCATTCCCTAATTCTGCTCTGGTGGGGACTTTATATATTGAGGTATTGTATTGTGGGAAGTTTATTTTTGCCAGGACTGTATGTTATTTTTTTTTGACTATGCAACTACTTTGGTATTCTGACAGGGATGACACTGCTGCCTGTTGCATTTTGATCCTTTTCCTCCTGATACTTTACAGGCCTGATAAGCACAATAGTAACATACTGCAAAAGCGATGTTAAAGATTATATTACAAGTCAAATATTGTGTAATCTTTTTTTGTTGGCTTTTTTTATTATTATTATTATTCTCTTGGCAGGGTCTGCACAATTCCCTTCAGTTCCAGTAGCGAAGCACTAGATTGATTAAGATTCAGCTATGTTTTGTATATTGTCTTTTTAAATATGCACACTGCTCCCTCAGAGCAGGGATGTGTTCTGCACATGTGTAATGAATAGCGAGCACCACTGATTGCAGAGCCTTGCCAGTGCTTTTTGTGTTAGTGGTAAGGAGTCTGGGAGCAGGGATGTGTTAATGAGGCGTGGAGGCATCAGCAGCCCTGCAGGGCAGCCACAGGTGATGGCCACAGCTGGGTTAGTGGGTGGGAAGTGTCCCCAGTGTGAGGGGTGGCTGGAGTCACCTGGAGCTGGTGAGATGGGGGGAAGGGCTGGGCTGGGCTGGAGGAGAACATATGGGAATTGGGAGACCTGAGGAGCAAGTGGAGAAGGCAGGCAAGTGAGTTGTTATTGATAAGCATGGGGGATACATGCCCATTCTGGTGGGGATAACTCATTGCTGCCATGGTACAGGAAGTCTTCATCCTTGCCACTAGCCTGGCAGAGTGCTTGTGCAGGGAAATCCTATAATGATAGTGATGGATGGACTCAAAGAGGGCTGTTGAGCAATGAACTGGTTCCTCTGGGAGAAGGAATTTGGCTACAAGATCTGTCCTATTACTTAAGAAATTAAGTTTCAAAGCATCAGCAAACAGCAGCATTTCTTTCCTTTAAACACAGGCAGGGATGTGCATTAATCTGAAATCTAACCTGGCATGTGTGAGAGGTGTCGGCGGGTGAAGCAGCCACAGGAGTCTGGATGGGCGGAGCATGCAGGGCCAGGTGGGATGGGAAGCTGGGGCTGGTGGCTGGTAGGGTGGCACTGGTGGAGTGGGAAGAGCTCAGGCTGCTGGACTTGCATGGTGGGAAGTGAAGGAGGCATTGTGAAATTCTCCTGGGAATGGGTTTCCTTTCCCAGCCTCTGCAAATGGTGTTACAAGGCCAGCTGCATAGGAAGACACTGTCTCTAGATTCTTTTTAGGCCATTTAAGCTCTGAAGGATGATCTTGACATGCAGTAGGGTTTTTCCTCCCAGGCTGCCCTAAAGAGTGTCTTCTGTTGGTGAAGATGCTGTTTAAAAATCCACCTTCTCCCTGTGATTAGGAAGTATGTGTGAGGCATAAAGAGCAACAGACTCAACAGCCCAAGGGGGCAAGAGGAAGACCTGCAGAGGGCAAGCATGAGTGAGGATGGTCACTGTACTCACAGATGTGTAGTGACAAGGACAGAACTGCTCATCTCTTGCTCTTCCTCTGCTCCCTGTGTTTTGCCTCTGAATATGGCAACTGTCTTATCTTGTGCTCCCTGTTCCTGGGGCACTATGCCTTCTTGTCTACTCCTTGCCATGCTTATCAGACATCTCCAGACCCTGGGAGGGGAAGAGGTGCTGAATGCACTGTTACTGATGAGGGGTGTGTTGGTGGCACCTTTATTTATCTGGCATCCCTGTCCAGTCCTCTCAGACCCTTGTGACCACACTCACAGGGATTCTCTGTGATGCAGCTCTATGCTCATAGACTAAAATGTGATGTGAGCCTTGAGAGGTTTATAAGATTATTACTGGGGTTTTTGTGTGTGTTAGAACTTGGTAATGGAAATCAGAGTGACTTGCAGCCCAGTTCTTCAAAGAAAGGTGTTTGGCATTCATCTTTTACTATCTCTGTTGAGCAAAGATACAAGCTTTGCATTTGTTATCAGAGGGTCTTTGGTAGTGTTCGCAGTGCTCCCCCAAGGAGACGAGCATTGTTTGCCCATGGAGGAGAGGTTGTCTTCTTAACAGTTTAGTGTTGATAAGGATGAAAATGGTGACCTCGTAGACAGAAGAAGAATTTGCTTGCTAGATAACGTGTTTTAACTGGGAGAGAAAAGGAGAGGTGGGTCTATTTGGGACTTCAGCACGTGTTCTTTTTAACAAGTTCTTGCAAATATGAGGAGATATGCTTGGGATTAAGCTGCAAAGTGGAGACATGAATGAAAGACATGAGCACTGGTAACAATCCGAGGTCCTTTATAAACTCTTGTTATTCAGAGTCGGAAATGGATTGATTCATATGAACATGATCTGGGCTCTATACAGACATATGTGGTTTCTCCTCAGCTGATTGTCTGCACAGCTGTTGTGTTTAGCTCATTGTCTTGGTGTAATTGGCAACTGGAGGAAGCAGGGCAATTTATTGCTCTATGCAAAATCCAATGCAACTTTCAGCTGCTGGGCTGAGCCTTCTTTTAAATGCAGATTAAAATTAATGTCATGCATAACCTCATAACATATACAGTAACTCTCACTTGTGTGAGAGTGACCCTGATTGGTTTTGTAGAATGGAATGGACTCTGGTGGGGAATAGGCAACAGGAGTGCAGTTATTTACTCTGCAGGGATTGAGGACATGAAACCTTTTTCTGTGACTGAAACCACAGCCTGTCTCAATTATACATCTGCTGTGTCCACCCTTCCAAGCCATCCTACACACTGTCACCTGTGCCAGTATAGTATTTCTGTCTCTTCTGGCACAGCTGCGCTTCTTATTTAAACAGGGCACATGAGGATGCTCTGAGCTGCACTAGGCACACACAAAGCTCTCCAGTGTGCTCCACATGGGGACAGTCTCACTGCATATGGACATGAGTCTGTTGGGATCATGACTTCGGCCCCCTTTGAGGAGTGATGCCCCTTGGGGGGTGTGTGTAACTACCAGGCCTGGGGTGCTCCTTTTGCTGCCTCCAAAGTGGCCACTGGGGCTTGCTCCATCTCTTGAGAGTAAGGGGCAGGGATTCGCACAGTGAAGGTCAGTGGGAGCATTACTCTACAACTCTACTGCTCTGGGGTTGTGCCCCATCTGTGTCAGTACCAAAATTGCCAGGAGCCCTGCTCCTAAAGCCAGGAGAGATTCTTTCTCCCTAAGAAAAACCTAACAAAACAAACAAAACCCTCAAAATAAGGATAATGAAAGCTAGCTCACAAGCTCTGAGCCTTTGGGCACCTGCTTTTGGAGTGCTCCTGACAGGCATGAGCCCCTCCTTTACCTTCTCACTGTATAAGTCAGTCTCACTCCCACTCCTCTGCACACCTTCACCGCTCCCCACAGCTGGCTCTCTGCTCTGTGCTGGCCTGGGCACTGGAGGTACCGTGTGAATGGGTTTATTGTTCCTGGGTTTTCACTGATCGCTTTCACTGAACGCCCACAGCCCAGGAACACAGGGAGTGTCTATGCAAAAATGCCTGTGCTGCTTTGTTTTAGAGCATGGCTGGCTCTTACAACTCCCAGTAGCAGAGGTGGACTGGGGGCAAGCAGGGAACTGGGCAGCTTCTATGGCCCAGGTTCTGCAGGGCTGTGCACCAAGCACCACAGGCTTTTAAATCCAAATTCTGGACACCTGCATGGTTGCATACTTGCTCCTCAGTGTTTCCATCTCAGCATATAGTATGTGTGAAGGATTTGGTGGCTTGACTGAATCCCTTAAGATTTTATGGCAAATCCAGGATCTGAATCCCAAGCTCCCTAACCAATGGCCAGTGCCATCCTCACAACCATCCTGCCTGGATAAGGGGTAGTTAGGGATGCTGTTCTTTTGAAGTCTTTGTAAGCTCTAATTTGCTGTACCCTCTGGAGAGGCAGGATTCATCTAAGGCAGGGAAGCACATCTTCAGGCAACAGCAACTGGAGAGCCCAGAGCTCTAGGGGACATCTTGAAGAACCAATAATCAGAGGTGCACCTATCATTAAGGATGATGCAGAGCATGTGCACCTAGGGCATAGGTGTTCCCACCTGAAGCTGCTTGGCTGAAGCACTGATCCAGGCCCAGCAAGTACATTGGGATCCCACAGTCACACAGCCAGCTCAATGACCTGCATGTTGTTGTTTACTTCATCTTGGAAGTTGAGTCACTTATGCTTTTCTCTCGAGTCAACAGACAAGACAGACTGGTCCAGTCTGTGCTGCAGCCTGTTAGCATGGCTCCCTGGGTCAGATATGTGTTTGACAGGGCCTTGCTGCAAGGAGCTGCTGGTGCAGGTGCCAACACAGCCAGTTTCTGGGCTGGCATCGCTTATTTGGCTCTGGTTTGGGGTTGGATAGGGAAGAAGTGTTGGTGAACAGGTAAGTTCCCTGGCAGTAGCTGAGAGAAGGCATTTCCATTGTAAGAGCTATGCTCCAATGTGAAGAAGAGGGGTTAAATTTGGGAACTTCCTGCTGTGTGCTACAGTGCATGGGTAAAACTCTTGTGTGTACTGGAGGAATGACTGCAAAAGTTCACAAAAGAAAAATCATAGAATCATAGGATTTTAGGGGTTGGAATGGACCTTACAGATCATCTAGTGCCAACCCCCTCTGCCATGGGCAGGGACACGTCCCACCAGAGCAGGTTGCTCAAGCCTCATCCAACCTGTCTTTGAATGCTGCCAGGGATGGGGCAGCCACCACTTCCCTGGGCAGCCTGTTCCAGTTAGAAATGTTCAGTAGGAAGGCACTAATTTCCTAGTACCCAAAGTTCTTATTTCTTTAAAAAAAATAAAAATGCTAAATTCACTTGAATCCAGGGAGCACAGCTTTAGGAGGGAAAAGCCTCCAAAACAAACACGAGTTGCTAAGGGTGGCCAGAAGAGCCAAGCCCTTTGAGAAGCTGCAGCAGAGCTGTGCTGGCACCATGCCTGCATGCACCCCTTCTGCAGGGCTGAGCCTTTGGCTCAAATCAGGCTGCTCGCTCCAGCCACAGCTGGTGGAGGAAACAACCATGGCTGAAACCACTGAGAGTGGTTTAGCTTGGGGCTGGTGGGCCAGGCTGGGTGGAAGAGCAGCTGTTGCTGGAGGTGTGAGCAGGGTAGTTCCTACTGGCAGGTAGGGATTGGCTCCCCATTGGCAGTGCAGCAGTGGAGGTCAATGCAGGACCCACAGTGTAGCAGCACGGTGCTGTGGATGGGAAGCCTGGGAAGTGCACTGGCTTGGTCTGAAGTTCAAAAGACAAGGGCTGGGACTCGCTAAAATGCTTTTTCCTTTTCTTCCCGCTGACCTATTGCCTTCTTCGTGGGCAAAATTCCATGCAAAGCAAGTCTGAGGATGGGTTTGGTGCATGGCAACATTGTCTTTGGTTATAAACCATTCTGTCTGGAAGTAAATATCTCAGAATTACAGGATCAGACTGAAACTCCCACGTAACATACAGACTTGGCCACTTGCAATTTAATAAAAGCCAGCATTTCCCCTCCTTGGGTGGACTGTGCTCTGTCTTGCATAAAGATTTTTCTGATGTCTTTTTTTTTGTCTTCCTTTGAATCTGCTTAGGATAAAAGTATAGCACAAGGCTTAGAAAAAGCCTGGGAAATAGAGATCCCCAAGTCTTAGCTGGCAGTTTAGCCTGTGGGCTTCTTACTTCTGAGTGTAGGAATCTCCTCTAGAGATAACTAGGAGCAGTAGCCACCCCCAGCACTAGTGTGATACACATGTTTTTTCACTTGCTTTTGTATCTTAGGAGATTGAATCTTTTTTTGAAAATATCTTTTAGACTTCCAGTCTCACCAATAATTAATGAGGCTTTCCAGGGTTGGCACTGAGTTTGGGGTGTAGAGGTGGGCAGCTAAGCAGTTGGGATACTTTTTGAAGACGTTTGTATAACACTTTGGCAGCAGTGCTTTGAAAGAGGTGAGTCTGAGCCAGGAGATTGTTGCAGTTTGTGCTCAAGTTGTGGCTTGAGCCCTTCCCTCTTTGACTGAGTTAGATGGGGAGCAAGTCTTGGTCTGCTGCAAGGAGGGGATCTCTGTCCTGGAGCCTGTGTGCGCTCCAAGGCAGCCAGCTCAGGCAGGTGGTGAGGGGAAATGTGTGTGCAGGCTCCTGCGAGACGAGATAAGATATCTGCAAAGAAATCTAAGGTTTCTCTGCAGATGTCATCATTGCTGTTTGTCACTGCAAAGTATGACAACTATTAAGTCTTGGGAAGAAAGAGCTGGCTCACAGAGGACCTGAGTTCACAAGGTTTCACGATGTCACTAGTGGCTTTAGCTGAAAGTCTCTCCACAAGTGTGTGTGAAACGTGGAGCTTTCTTCTGCTGAGGAATGCAACCAAGCCAGCTGCAGCACCACAGCCTTCCAGTAGCACTGTCAGTTTGTCATCTCTGGAATAAGCCCATAAGTCCCAGTGCCAAACAGCTCCGACTTCTGGTGGTCCCACTGTGAATGAGCTGAAATCAGTAGAATGCAGATACACTTTCTGGTGCCTGCTGGTAACAGGTACATGGTCACAGCAGTTAGGTGGCCACCACTTCTGGTAGCTAAACATCACAAGTCTGAAAATGAGGGCTGCCTTTAGAAGTGGAGAAGTGGCAAGCACAGACTTCTGCAGCAGCCTGTGACAGCTGGAAGCTGTTTGCTCCATCTGTCCCATCAGCAGCTTCATCCCGGCTGCTTGGCTGGGGAGCATGTCCTGTCTCCTTTGTATAAATCTGGTGTCTTCAAGGATCTTTTGTGTTCTACTTCAGTCTCTAAAAATATGCCACGTAGCCTCATGGTGGGAACTTCTGCTGATTTTATTGTAGTAGTTTTCAGACTTTTCCATCACCCTGGGATATGCAGAATTAGGCAGACAGCTGGGATTGTAATATATGCTTCCACATCTGATGTAGGATTGCCTGGTCTTGGTAGCATGCTGAAGTATGATAAAGAAGAGAATTGATCTCAATCTACAAAGCACCTGAGTTATCTTTACCTTGCTGTAGTTATCCAGGCTGAGGGATGGGATGTGCATTCATATCCTCCAACCACAGCCAGGTTTTTGGTCCCTGTTGGGAATTCAGTATACATGCACATGGGTGATGAAGACAGCTCTTTTTGTTCAAAGATGAGCCATGCATGAAACTGCATGAATTAGGTCTGAGTTGAGGTGCCAGGCAAAGACAGACAAGCCTGACAGTTGCCTGTGGTCCAGGAGCCTTCCTCCCTAAGCCTGAGGCCATGAAAGAGCTGGGGACACATTGAATGTGGTGGCCCTGGCTCCACTGTCTGCTGCTGCAGGGGTCTAGAGTCTGCTGGGTAGCACAGTGACTACGTGCTTTTTTCAGGGTATTTTTTTTTCAGTTCAGAATTTTTTCAGTTCATGTGGGTTGTTTACCTCATCTGGGGCACATTGCACTTGGTGCCTGGGGCTGTAAGTGTAGCCAGTTCTGGGTCTGCAGGTGCAACTGGAGTTCAGGAACTTCACCTGTCCCGTTGAAAGATGGTCAGTTGAAAGTGCCCCAGAGCAGTGCAGTCACCAGTGAATGTGTGTGTTGCAGTTTTGGGTGGGTTTGGTTTTCTCCCACCCCAGTATTTGTGCTCCACACGTCTTGCTTCCCTGAGCAGCAGTGTCAGAGCAGAATGTGGCTGTTGGTGACATGCATGGTCATGGTACCCCTAAAAGCCTCTGGAACAAGTCATCTCTGCAGAGCAGCTTCTTGTGTGCTCTACCTCCTTCACCCACCAGTTACTCTGTTGATATGTCCCTTGGCCAGTCTATGAGAAGGTGGTAGAAAGAGGTCAGAATTAGCTTCTCATGACAGTCCTAATTGAGTGTTGCTGGATTCTGTCTATAACTTAAGTAATCATAACACTAAGGAGTTAATAATATAGTTTGTTTTCTGCTGACAAGGACTTGTCTTGTTGCAAGGCCAAGGCTGAAGGGGTTAAGGAGCAACACAAATATTCTCTGAGGTTTGCAGTGGAGATGCACTCACCTCAAAACAAAACCAAAGGCCATGTTTCTTCTTACTGATAGAAAATGGAAGTCAGCTACCATACCATTTAGCAGAGCAGCAATTGTAAATGTTTTGTTCTTGAGTTAAACATGGTATTATTTTATATAAACACAGGGTTTCATTATTGCTTTGACTTTATTTCATCTTCTCTCTTCTTGTAATGTTATAGGATACACACATACATTCACACACAGTGTCTCTCAGCTTTCTCTAATGAGCAATGCTAGCTGAAGATATTATCTAGTTGCCAAGATGCCACGTCAGTTTAGTTTTCTGTAGCTAGAGCTTTGAAATTGTTCCCCTCATGAGATGATACTTCTTGGAAATGAGTTTGTCTTCCAGGTGCTGAAAGGAATTATTGACTTGTTTTGTGCTGGCTGCCCTAGCACAGTACTGAACCCTGCAACTGATTAAAGCGTGTCAAAAAATTATCAGTGCTCCAAGTGTGGTTTGGCTTACGTTTCAGTCCATGTGAACTCCGAGGTCTGGTTCTAGGAAAATTCACTAGTAAATCAGTCTTGAAGTGTATTGATTATGCTAAGATATACTCGTGATTTCTGAGATATCGAATTGTTGTTTTGTCTCTGATCACAATCCACAACTATTGAGACACTGTTAATGTGATCTGTCATCTGAGTGCTTGGATCATGGTAGCTTGTCACACTTTTCAGCTTAGCAGGCTTTTGCTCTAACCGCCTATATATGCCAAAATACTGATTGAATCTATTTCTATGGGTTACACTGAGCCAGCATAAACTGGCAATGTATGAAACAGAACAGACCTGGGTGAAGATGCAGTTGCTCTGAGCCTGTGTCTGTTGGCATTCTGCACTAGGTACCTTCAATGAACGTAGTTTTCCTATCAGGTTGTTCAAACAGATACTCTGAGTGTAGAAGAGATCTATTTCTGGAAATTGAAGTGGGAGTTGGCAGAGTGGGGGGAAGTGAAATGGCAATCAGAATTCCCATACGTTATCCTAAAGGCTGAATTCCCACGTCTGGCTGAGAAGAGGAAGAAATGCTTTCTAGACCCAGGAGGCTCAGCATTCCCTGAAACAGAATGATTTATTTTTAATTCTGATAGTTTGCTGGAGCTCTTAAACCAAAAGAGCAATGACAGTTTTATTATAGTGCTCATAAATAAACACAGTGAGCTTTGGGTGAAGCTGAGGCTGAAGAACCTGGGGTACTGTAGGCAGGGAGAGAGCAGGTATGTCTGGCAGTTGGAGATTTGCACCACTGGTGAGTCCAGCCAAGCTGGAACATGGCCCGAGTTGCAGGGGCAGCACCCAGTGGCAAGGTTTGACTCTGGCTGAAATTCTGCGTTAAATGGCACGGGATTTCACATTCGTGTTTCCTTGGACTGGCTACGTCAGTCTTCCTTCAATTCTTTGGATTGAATAATAGCATCCTCTAAGCTTATGTGCTGGGGTTTTGGGGTTTTTTTGTTTGCTACTGAAGGCTTTTCAGCTATGGTGAGTCTTTTATTCCAGTGGCAAGGTTTGACTCTGGCTGAAATTCTGCGTTAAATGGCACGGGATTTCACATTCGTGTTTCCTTGGACTGGCTACGTCAGTCTTCCTTCAATTCTTTGGATTGAATAATAGCATCCTCTAAGCTTATGTGCTGGGGTTTTGGGGTTTTTTTGTTTGCTACTGAAGGCTTTTCAGCTATGGTGAGTCTTTTATTCATGGCCA
>NW_008693810.1:47338-53467 GCF_000695815.1 Acanthisitta chloris | reverse complement strand
GAATGCCAAAGTCATGGGGATCAACAGGAACACAGCCAGGTGTTGAGCACAGTCCTTGTGTGAGAGGGGTTGAAGATTGTATGTAGAATGTCCTGCTAGTGCTGTGCAGGTGATGAAACAGGCTATCCTTGCAGTTAGCATAGACTGTTGACCGTCTCTTTGAAACTAGTGTTGCTCTAAAACCAGGAGAAGAGCTGTGGACTGTTGTGTACCACTTCCAGGTCACACATTCTTACAACATTTGGCTGCTCGGTGTCTCCATTAACAAATATATAGGTCTGGATGATACTCCAGTGCCTTCTTTCAGGTATTCTTCTAACATTTAACTTTGGTCAGACAGCCTCACACTGACCCTTCTGATTAGCTACAGAATCTTTGCAGTTTGCTTTTGTTCCCATGCCGGATTGAGGTTTTTGTTGGAATTGCTCTGTTTCCAGCATATGTTCTTGTTTTTCCTGATAAATATGAATGTCTGTTGGCCCACGTTTAGATGAGGTGGGAAGGGCCAAATTAATTCCTGGTGTCATTCCAGCATAGTCAATGGGCTGACTACAAGGATCAGACTGGATCTAAGATTTACATTAAGTTTACTGCAAGTTCTACCAATTTTTGTTGATACATGACTTAACTGCACTTCTGGTGCAATGATAAAGATGCCTTTGAATTGAATATAGCAGAAGCTGATTTGTGATAGAGGAGGAATGTAGAGTTGACAACTTAGCCAAGCAGACACACAGTTCTGGGTGCTAATAGCACTGACACAACTGACCCTTGCTCCAGATGTAGTTATTTGGGCCATGAAAGATGAGGAGGCTCTGCCCCACTGAAGTCATGCTTTATGAAAACACAGCCAAGTCACCTGTGGGCACCTCAGCAAGGGCTGAGTCCCTGGTGCTGAGGGCTGTGGAGCTGACAGAGGAGCCTGCACTGCAGCACAGACCCCATCCAACTATAGCATCTTTGCCTGCTCTGATGCTTTAGGCTGAAGCCCTCCCAGCTGCTGATGAAATGGTGCTCCTGAGAATATTTGCTAATCCCAGATTCTGGGTTGGAATTTCAGGTTTTCTTTCAACCCTTGTGTTTGTGGGATTGCCTTCCCTCATTCATACTCTTGCTTTTTGGTGGTTATTCCCAAGTGTCCAGGCCTGCTCTACCATCACACAGACAGAAGGAAGGAAAATATTCTGTTTTGAACATGTGAAGGGAATTGCTGCTTAGCACAGACAGAACTGGCTTCTAGATGAAAGAGTCAAATGCCAAACTGTTTTGTTTCAATTTGAGCAGGCAAAGCTTTGATCTAGAGGAGATGACTCAGTCAGCAGCAGCCAGCAATTCTTTATAGTGAGTTTAGAACTAAAACCCGAAGATTTAGGCTATGATGGCTTTGACACATCAGTCACAGTGTAATATCATGTGAAAATGAAAACCATAAACATCTGAAATGAAGTGTGGAGGCTTTTCTGAAAAGAGAAAAACCACTTCTGATGTTCATTGCCAAGAGTTTTCCTGAAGTCAGAAAGGACTGGGGGTGGAGGAGGATCATTCCTACTGAGATAGCAATAATGAACAATGTGGACAAAGCAGGAAGGGGAAACTCTTCCTGTAGCACAGCTCAAACCAGAGGTGGGGCCAGGATGAAAACTGGGATCTCCTGGCCCCAAGTCAGGCTCCATAATCCATCTATGCTGCCCCCTCTTCACCCTGCCTTGATGTGTCATCCCCTTTGTCACCTTTCACCGCCCTCTGGATGAGAAGGCAGACGCGGTCAGACCCTGTTCGGTCACTGCGTTGGCTCCAGTCGCACAGAGCAGGGATGGCCAACTTCTTGCTACTGAGCTGCTTTCATCTGGAGCCAGGTGACCGGCCCTGATCAATGCAGCTGTGTTTTGTGGCACTGCAGCTGACCAAGTAAACACAGCTGGACCCTGGCTGGGGCTCTGCGCCGGCCGCAGCACACGTGTGGGGTGAGCTGGGTGCTGCGGTGTGCGGCACCGCCGGCGTCCGGCATGTGGTGAAACGCGTCTGGCTGGACATGTTGGCCGTCCTCAGTGTGAAAGTGTCGCTGATGTTCATTATTTCTGTGGCTTTATTCTACATCCAGCCACTGACCTACGTTTTGTTCTGCGCTGCTGTCGTTCATAGGCTAGGAACAAATGGGTATCTACCTGAAAAGGGACTCGGAACATTTCCTACTTTTTTGGTGGCTGCATGCAGGAGGGGATGGGGACTTCTTTGGCACAGTTGCTTTGTGAAGTCTTCTGCTTTATTTCTACTGAGAAGGATGGCCCAGCCCTCAGTCTCACTATCCCACCTCCTGCACCATCTCTGGCATTAGTTCTTCTTACTAGCAGACAGCATCTAGCTTTTCACCAGGTTATTCTTCTGCTGGAATGGCTTGCTGACAGTCTGGGCATCAATGGGAGCAGGAGCAGCGTGCTGGGAAGAGGCACCAGTGCGTTGGGTAGCAAAGCACTGTTAAGTGGGCTCACTTGGGATGCTGAGGATGTGCAGGTCCTTTAGTGATGCTGGGCAGCAGGGAATTCTCTGGCCTGTGTTGTAGCCCTAGCCACAGAATTTGTTACAAAATAGTAGTATGGTTAGAGAGCCCAAGCTATGCAGGTATGGAGGTAACAAAATTAGAGAGGGAAAATATCCGTTAGGTCATCTAGTTTATCCCATGATCTGGAAAGTGAGCATCTTGTGGTCTTCTCCCTATCTAAATATATTCAGTGAGGTGACTTGCCTCAGTTCTTTCAAGGATTATTCCGTCATCTGAGAGGTCTTATTACTCTTATGGGTGTGATGCATTAAGGGCATTATCAGTATTGGATGTATATAGTGCAAGAATAATTTACTTTCTTGGCATCGCAAACAAAACCCCATTTTCATTGATTCCAAAGAACAGACAGTGCTGTGATGTGAGAACTGGAGATGGTGTGTCTGTCCCAGGGGATGTGCTGAGGATGCAGCTACCAACATTGCATGCTGTCACCAAATCAAAACTGTCCTGGCTCTCAGTGTCACAGCCAACCTGTACTCAGCAGGCAGTGGCTGTCCCCCTGTAATGTCACCATGCAATTTGTCAGGTTTGTTCGTGTGTGAGTGCTGAGGTTGTGCTTGGAGATGGGTCAGAAGCTCAAGGCTTGCCCACAGGAAGTGGTGGGAGTGTGGCTGGGGGGCAGCAAGGTGCTCCTGGGAGCTGAGCTGGGCTGCAGGCAGGGGAAGTGGCCAGGGCAGCCCTGCTGGCCTCTTGCAGGTATGGAGCAGACCTGATGGATTGCCTCCCTTCCTCAAGGAGAAAGGAACAGGGTCACAGGTGCTTTCATCATGGGGTGTGTGGGAGGGAGTTGGCACCTGCTGTCCATCCTACAGCAGAGAGGACTGAGAGCTCCCAGATGTCATCAAATCCTTCTCTTCCTATTCCAACTTCCTTTTGTACATACCATTATCATGATTTGTTTTGCTGATGCATTTCCAGGAACTGACAACATTTTCAAAGACCTGCAGAGACACAGGGAGTTTCTTTCAATTAAGCCTTGAGGAGCAGGTGACTGCTTTAATTTCCTTTTTTTTTTTTTTGTAGTCTTATTGTAGGCAGTGGCTCCACTGCCACAGAAAAGACTTCTTCAGCCCAAGGATCCTTCGTCTGGATTATGTCTTCCCCCTAGATCCCCATCTCTTCAACAGAATAGTTTTCAATGTGTTTTTAATGAGGCTTTACTATTTGACTCCAAAGGGACTTGGAGAAGTCTCCACCCCAATCATCTGCTCAGAACGGGACCAGCACTGAACTCAGACCATCTCATCTGGGAATTTGTCTTGTGATGTCTTGAAAACCTCAGAGGACAGACCTGCCACAACAAATTTTCCTGGAGAATTTTTTCCCCTGTATATCCAGTTGACACCTCCTATTTTAAATTATATGCACAGAGCAGGGTCTTCTCCCTAGTGTCCTCATAGGTGTTGGAGGGATACACTTAGCCCCCCAGACCACTCCACCTGTGCAATCTGTGTCCTTTTGCTTTGTCTCAACCTGTTAGTGCCAGGGAATGGATGCTGCTCTTGTGGTTGTAGATTCTGTAGCCTTTCCTACACCTTTCTTGAGTTTCTTACCAGGGCAGCTTTTCTATTCTTGCTAAACAAAGTGCTGATTTGACAAGAAATCTGAGCCTTCCTTTGCCAGGGTACCCTTGCCTACACTTGGACTCCTGAAATATGGGGGGTAGGTGTGACTATAAATAAGATGGGGAAGGAAAACGGAGAGAAAAGTGTTAAGTGAATTTATCCTGCTCTCTGACTAGTGTTTTTAGATGGGAACAACATTGTAATTGATATTGTAAACCTTAATCTACAGAAGTGCTGAAGTACTAGCTCAAAGTATGTGAATAGCTCCACTGACTCTAGTAGAGGGTTTGTGAGGTTTCTTGGATTAGAGTTAGCATAAAAGTGGAAAAAAAGTTCAATGAATATTGAAAGGAAAATAACGAATATTGCAGGGATGCAAAGGGGATTATATCTTATTGTGTCAACAGAGATGTTCTGAAGTTCTGGCAATCCCAAATAAAACTCCAGCAGTATGTGGTGTGGCAGTATGGGTGTACCCCTAGTTTCTGGTGGTGCTTTGGTATTCTTGTGTTCCAGTTTACTCCTGTCTTGAGTGCATAGAACTGCCTTTACTATGGAAGAGTATTATGAAAATTAATGGCTTTATCCAGTGGCACTACATGAATGTTAAAGGAAAAATGTTTTCTTGTGAGTAGCACTGGAAATGTGTACACAGAGCTTGGAAATGTAGGCTCCAGTCCTCCAGGAAATGGCCAAAAGGATTGAACCAGAGGTGTTACTGACTGTTGTCTGAGTGAAGCTGCAGAGAGATTGTGATAGTTTTAGTTCTTGACAGAGAGTCCTGTCTATTGGGTGGGACACATGCAGTGAGAATTTTAATCCACAGCTATAAAACTATAACCTTTGCAGTCAGTTGGGGTTTTTGGACAACTTCCAGATTTCATAAAATTGATGTTTATGAATTATAAATAGCAGTAAATACCTAAAAACTGGTGCCATAATAGTTATTAGCTACTCTTAATGTATGTTATAACAAAATACAACTTCACTCCAAAGTTCATGGCAATCCTCAAAGCTACAGGGGTGTCCATACTGCAGCATTGTTAAGGGTATTCTATCTGTTAGATGGAAGGAAATTGATGTGATAAACATATCAGAAAACCAAAACAAGTCTGTAGGAATTTCTGCTTGTAGCAGAGTATAGGACAAAGGTAATAAATTATAAATTCAGCAGGGAACAAGGAAGTCATGTAGCAACTGCAAAAGATCCAAACATATGGAAAATTCAATTCTATGGAGAATTAAGTCACTATTATGTAATCAGGATCAATGGAAATGAGCTGATGTCAGTATTGGACTGGCTTAATGCATGGATGGAAAATTGTGTCGTCTCAGAGAGACCTGCTAATAGGAGTGGAAGCTCCATGTATGCTACATGCCCATTAGCTGTTGGAGCTTTTTTACCTAGGAGGGGCCTGATCCAAACCCAACAGAAATAAATAAGGTTTCCACTAATATAAAACTGATTTGGGATCTGAATCTAGAAGATCTGTAGGAAATGGCAAGCAGTAAGAGCCTGGGATGCACATCTACCTCATACTGATTGTCTGGGGTGAGGCTTAACCCTTTCTTTCCATCTGTCTGAGCCTTTTGCACCACAAGTTACCTGTCTGTCCCTCCAAGTAGGGCCACAGTGGCCTAAAAGACTTGGAAAGGTCCTGCCCAGGTATGAGCCCAATCCCCCAGCTGTGGACTGGAAGGGGCTGTACCTGGCACCAGGAGAAAGGAGTGTCCCCTGTGCTCAGAGTATGTGAACTCCAGAACCTCTGCACGCTGATAGTGTTGTAAAAGTGCCCAAAGTTCTTCTTGACCTTCTTATGGCCTGACTGTGAGACAGGGCATGTGATGGGGAAGGGATGCAGAACAGAAGAAAAGCCTCTGCAGTTGCACAAGGTGTCCTGGAGGAGGGAATGCATCTGAGACAACTGGGAGGGTCCTGTGCTTGATGTTCTGTTGTGACAGGGTTTGGCATCAGCAGCAGTCTTGGAGCTTGTCCCTGAAAAT
>NW_008693810.1:33635-47296 GCF_000695815.1 Acanthisitta chloris | reverse complement strand
TGTAGGGAACACCAGAGAATGCTCCTTGGCATGAGCATGCTCTAGTTGGTGTTGCTGGAGGACTGTCCTTGGGAAGGAGTGGCAGCAACGCCTAGTCCTAGGAGTTCATGTGTGTGCTTTGGCCAACGTAAGGGAATTGACAGCACAGAAGTTCACCATGCTACAGAGCTGTAGGGAACACCAGAGAATGCTCCTTGGCATGAGCATGCTCTAGTTGGTGTTGCTGGAGGACTGTCCTTGGGAAGGAGTGGCAGCAACGCCTAGTCCTAGGAGTTCATGTGTGTGCTTTGGCCAACGTAAGGGAATTGACAGCACAGAAGTTCACCATGCTACAGAGCCTCCCTCCTGGATGCTTGGGTTCTTTTTTTTTGTCCTTTGGCCACTGGCTATTGGGCACTTTGCTGGCCCTGAGAATCCAGCCAAGCATGCTTGCTCCTGGTTTGAGAGCCAGGAGGAGGTTTTGGGGAGTTCTAGAGTAAGGTAGTTTTGTGGGGGTTTTTTTAAATGGTTGATTGGGAGGGTTTTGATGGTTTTGTTTTTGTGAGAGTAAAGGGGAGGACGCAGTATGTAAGGGTTTAATGAGAAGTTCATGCTCTGGGTACCTTGAACACTGAGACAGTGATCAGGACACTGGACTGTGGCTTGCTGAAGGTGTGTTTGAGTAATGAACATCAGGCACATATTAACTAGAAGGGATCTTCTGGTGGGAGGCTATGGGCTTCATGAGAGACTTATCCAGACGTGGAATAGGTTTGATATTCTGGGGTGTTGCTGTGTATAAAAGCATGTCTGAATCAACAAATTAGGAAAAAATGTCAGCTGTTAAATATTAGTGGATGGAGCTGTCACATGAACTGAGTGTGTGGGTGCCTTCTAATTAAGAGATGCCAGAGGTGGGGAGTATGATAAGATAAAAAGGGGTGGGATAGTCTGACCTTTGGAGGTTTCCAGTCCTGTGAGAGCCTGAAGGGAGTGGGTAAAGTGAGTGAGATTTCTAAGTCTGTCATCACAGGAGTGAACCTGAGTTGCTAAACACCTCATAGCCACTGGAAAGGAGAGTTGCTGTACCTGCCCTTAGCTCTTCACCTAGCCAGGCACTTCTGATGGTTGCTCTGTGCCTGCTCTGACAGTCAGACCACCCTCTGAGCTGATTCACCTGGCCAACCTAATGGGGACAAAAAGCCCAAACCCTTTTGTTGCTGTATGTTTCTTCCCCTGAATGAGAGTTATTATGACTCATCATCACCATAGCAGAAGCTATGTAGCCAAAGGCAGGAAAAAGGAAGATAAAAGAGGGATCTCATTATTTCTATGGGTTCTTTGTTTGGAAGGTTTCTGGGTCCCTGACA
Source organism: Acanthisitta chloris (assembly GCF_000695815.1). Lineage (NCBI taxonomy): Eukaryota > Metazoa > Chordata > Aves > Passeriformes > Acanthisittidae > Acanthisitta > Acanthisitta chloris. Next base: position 45,947 of record NW_008693810.1, on the reverse strand, counting down.
TAACTTTGATGTTTCCCAAAGTGAGCTCCTGGAAGGTAGATAGATGGAGGGGGATACAACATGAAGAGGGCAAACAAACTTACTTTCAGTTCATTAGATGTTTCTTTTGCATTTCTAGAAAACCTGTTCAGCTTAACTCAAGAAATATATTCTATGATATGGAATAATCACTCTTAAAATGATGCTAGAGAGGTGAAGACACCCTTGGCTTTGTGAGCAATGTTAAAGTGATTGTGTCTACTTCCTGCCCAGCAGCAATGCAGATCCATTGAAAGCTGGCCAGTGTCTTTCTTGAGAAACAGCTGCTCTGAAATTTGGGAGGAAAAATATTTTATTCCTTGCATTCTGGTGGATTTGAGGCTTACCAGCTGGTTGAGAAGCCTGCCAAGGCTCCACACTGTTGTGGAAATGTACAGTAACTGGGCATAAGTAGCTCTAAGCCCTTTTTGGACTCAAGGGTGAAAATGTCTTAATGCTGGGAAGCTTGTCTTTTTCAAAATAGAAATAAATCAGAAGGGAACTGTACTGTCTTTGCCAATAAATAAACTCATTTGGTAGAATTTACTGTCCCTGTTTTCACAGGACCTCTTAGGCTCTGCCTGTTGGCTGGAGCGGTCCAAGCCCTCCAAAGCCCTCATGCTGTTAATGTCTATGTTTGAAATATGATACACAACCTTATAACATGATTCTTACATTAGGTTGGGTTTTGGTTTTGACTGATTGTATCCATAATTTGTGTTATTTCAGTCTGAGGACCAAATTCTCACTATACTGAGGAAAGGCTCCTGTTGACTTCAAGGAAATTAGATTCTAGATCTGGCAGGCTGGGTTAAACAAGGGGAGGCAGACAGAAGATTTCAGTCAAAATTAATTCGCTCCAATAAATGTAATTTCTGTCAGTGTTTTGGTTTAGAGGGTTTTTTCTTCTTTTCCTTTTTATCCTGAGTAAACTATTCTGATTTGTTTTTCTCAACTCCCTTCCCACCTACAACATGAAGAAAAGTTTATATGAAGTATTGTGTTTGACTGCTGTAAAGTAAGTATTTTGGTTGCTGTAAACTGAAAAGAAATGTGTTTGCCTCAGTCTTAACTTCTGTCTTTGGATGGAAAACGGGATGTTTTCTGGCTTAGGATGCAGCGGTGGTACTTGGCCATGGGGACAGCCTTGTCCAGCTCAAATGTGTGCCCATTTTGGGATGTTATGGCCCAAGGGTGTGGGCTGTGGGTGGGTGGCCTTGTAGATAAGTAAAGAACTGACTAAAAATATTTGGACTGAAGAAGAAAAAGACTGTGGTTTGTATTCAACCTGAACGCCTGCCTTCAGGGTGTGTGGAGAGGCCCTTGCCTAAGGGGAATGGTTGAAGGCTATATGAGCTGTATTTAGCTAGTTTGTGAGTCCTGCATACACATCCTAACTGTCCAATACTGCTCTTTCTTGTGGCCAGGAGATGCTTGTGTGTGGCTTTTATACTGTAATAAAGACTGTGTGTGCTGTCAGTACAGCAGGTTGACTTCCTTCCTTTGGTTGGAATAGGTCAGTCTGCTTGTAGCAACCCTGGCCATTGGTGAAACTCAAATTAGGTTTTCTTTAATGTAGAGTGAATTGTTCCCTTGGGACGAAGTTCAGGCAAGAGGCCAAGAGCCCAAGACTTTAACAAAGAAGCATCAACCTGTTTGTATGATTTTTGTATACACTATACAAAACTTCAGAACAAGATGTTCTTCTAACCCCATGAAAAGGAAGGCCAAGAGAGAAAGTGTGATGCATTAGTGGGAGGCATTCAGATGCTGCCAAAATTATGTGATGTAACTTGACACAGTGCCAGTGTTACTGCTGTAAACTGAATGCAGGTGAATGTTGATTACAATGAGCCCACACAGTATCTATCTACTGCATCTGTTGTTTGGTTTAAGGTAGCATCTAGAAATACAGGTGAGGCAACCAGATTCTGTCTGTCTAGTGATATACAGGTATTCTTATTTTTGTGCTGAAACAGAATCACTAACAACCCACGGATACCCAGTATAGCTCACTCTAAATAAACACACCTTACTACTTATGTTTGGGTTTTCATAAGTAGACAGCTTGGGAAAATGTTGACTTTGTTTATTACACCCTATAATCTTACAGTCCTGGTGTGTGTAAAACTCTTGTAACTGGCTTGGTGGCTGAGGGGAGAGCAGTAGGCGTTTACTGACTTTATTTCAACACTCTCCTGTAACATCCTCCTAGGCAAACTGATGAAGTACAGGCTTGAGAAGTGGATGGTGAGGTGAGGCAAAAACTAGTTGAACTGCTGTGCTCAGTGGATTATGATCAGAGACACAAAATCCAGCTGGAGGCCAGTCACTAGTGGAGTGCCCCAGGGGTTGATAGTGGGGACAATACTGTTCAAGACCTTCATCAATGACCTGGCTGAAGGGGCAGAGTACATCCTCAGCAATTTTGTAGATAACCCCAAAATAGAAGGAGTGGTTTATACGCCAGATGATTGTGCTGCTGTTAGGAAGGACCTCACTAGCCTGAAGGAATGAGCCAGCAGGGATCTCCTGAAGTTCCAGAAAGAAAGGCAAAGTCCTGCCCTTGGGGGAGAGATAACCACAGGTGCCTATATATGCTGGGGCCAACCAGCTGGAAAGCACCTTTGCAAGAAAACACTTGATGGTCCTTGAGGTCACCAAGTTGAACATGAGACGGCAGTGTGTCCTTGTAGCAACAGGCCAACAGGCTCTGGGGTTTCATTAGGCAGAGGGTTGCCAGTGGTTTTTCTCTTTTATCATTCCCTGATGAGGAGTGGTGGCTCCAATGCTGGTCTCTCTGGTACTGCAGCTGGGTCAGGAAAGGGCCATAAAGATAATGAAGGCATTGGAACATCTATTACAGGAGGGGAGGCTGAGAGAGCTGGGAAAGTTCAGCCTCGACAATAGTTGGTTCAGGGGAATCCCTTCTTTATATATAAATGCCCAGTGTGGGGGAGTAAAGGAGATAGAGAGGTAAAGAAGATAAGTGGTACATGGTAGAAGGGCAAGAGTCAATGGGCACAAACTAGAATACAGGAAAATTCCATTTTCTCTGTGAGGCCTGTTGGAAACTGGAGTGGGTGCTCTGAGTAATGTGCTGCAGCTGACCTTGATCCAAGGTACCCTCTTGGGTAAGAGGTGCCTGCCCACCTCACCCATGGGAGTAGTGAAACCTCACAATTGTCAGCACAATCCCTGTGAAGGAATATCTGTGGTTGGTGAGAAATCTAGGGGATGCAGCATACGTTAGTCCAGTCCTAACAGCTGATTGAGTTAGGTCCACCCTCAGTAAACAGAGGAGGAAATTTTAAGCAAAAGAGCACACAAACCATCCTACAATGCATCTCCATAGTGGCACAATCTGTGTCAGTCAAGGGAGTTTTAGCTTCTTGCAGCAGGGCCTGTGTTCCCATAATATGACACAGCTGCATGGATGAACACCCATCCCACTGTGCTGGATCTGCTTTTGACACATTCAAGGTACCTGTGAATTTGTAGCTCTTAAGCTATTCTACTGATGAAAATCTTGAGTGCTGACAATGTGCTGTCAGGGCTGGAAGATGAGGCTTTTCAGTGCTAATGGATTTATTTCCTCTGTGATTTCCTCGAAGCACTGCTAAATGTGTCATGCAGAAAGGTGGTTTCATTAGCAGTTCTGCTTGGCTGGAGGGAAAACTGCTCTCTTTTATTTATTTGGTTGATTCAGCACGAAGTCTCTTTTGGCAGGTCAGTCACTTCCCAGGCCCTCCCAAGCTGCTGTTTTCCATTTGTGTGCTGTGAGCAAAAGGTGAGCTCCCACCCCTGGCCAGATGTGGTTGATGTGGGCAGAGTTGCTGGCCAGGTTGCCCTCTGGCCCGGCCGAGCATGGTGTTTGCCATGTCAATCCTGCTTGGCTGCTCTCTGCTTTTAGAGGTCTGGAAGTGTCTCCAGGATGTTCCTCACCAGAGGGTCTGGTACATTGGGTCTCCTACGTGTACTGGAGTTCAGCTGGGCAGAAGGGACTTCTAGTGGAAAGGAACATCTGTTAATCCTTAAGTGTGACCACTGTCAGGGTTTCCATCCCTCCAGCAAAGCAGTTCTTAGCCAAAGGCTCAGTAATCTCTGGTTTTTCAGGAGGAGAGAGAAAGGGAATAAGTCTTCAGAATAATAGATTTTTTAATTTATTTTTGTAACTGAAGAGATTAGTTTTGTTTTAAATTACAGTATATTGAGTCAGTGTCTTTGACACCCACAGCTGTGTTGGTGGAAAGCTGTTGGAGGTCAGACAGGATCCCATGTGTCTGCTGTAGCTTTGTGCAGGATGCACCTTGCAAGGGACCTCCCACAGCAGCTGCTGAAGGATGCCACAAGGCTCCCATGCTTGGCTTTGCTTCTCCAGCGGGAGCATTCCTGTTGGATGGTGCAAGTGTGCCCAGTGAAACAAAAGATATTGTTTTCACATGGTGTAAAACCACTCCCTCCACCTTCCCTTGCACCACTGCCCTTATCCCGGCTGTAAATCCTGAGGGGAAGCAGCAGGCTGAGTCATCTGGTGATGTGTGTGTATTTATAAAACAGAAAGGCTGGAGCACTGCAGAGCTGGGAGGAGACACGGGCACTCAGAAGATCTTGGCCAGAGATGGTGGGTTCCCCCCATCCTGCCCTCGGTTGTTGGCACAGATCACCAGGTTTCGGCTGTGAGGTAATCCATAGCTGATTCAAGAAAACCATTGATGAGGCATCAGACTGCTGGGCTAATTTGCCTACTTTTTCGTTAGAAAATCTCACATGTGAGCTCAAGGCAGGGACAGAAGCATGGAAATGGCTTGCACAGAGGAAGAGCTTTGAAGCTCACAGCTAAGATGAGCTGTCTGGTTGCACTTATCCCACAGCACCCAAGGTGCTGGGGAGGTTGCTGATGCAATTCTGGCCATTTCAGCAGCTTCTTGCCTTGGCTGCAGCATGTGGCAATGTAACTGGTCTCACTGCAAAAGGGTAAGTGAGAAGGAGCTGCTTCTGGGGCCACTTTGGAGTGGAATAGCCTGTGCTGTGGTACAGAAGGGCTGAGCCCAGCCTGGTCCTTTGCCCTCAGGTTTAGCTGGTTATTGTGCAGCTTCCCCACATTCCTTCCCATCCTCTTTCCTCCTGGAATAACGAAGTCAGAGCAGGGTGGGTTATTGTGCTGGGTCTCTCCTTCCTCCACCTGCTCTGGCAGCTGATCTCCTCTTAATGGGCAAAGTTGCCTGGGGATGCCATTTACCCAGGGGAGGCAGTTCCCCCTACAATGTTGAATTGATTTCTTGTGGAAACTGCATGTCCAGTCTCACTTGTGGATGCTGTTAGTTCTGCCCATGCTTTTCCTAGAAAAGCTGTTTTTCAGCTGAAAGGCTGGGTTTGCATAGCTTCCCTCTACCTGGAAGGGGCAGGGTGAAATGGCTTGTCGTCCTGATACCATGTGATGGGATGTAGAGATGGTGGAGGAGGAGAAGTACAGTGTGGGGGGATTGCTCCGCTGCATATATCCCATGTGCACTATGAGAACAGGGAGTTTGCTGCTGAAGCAAATGGGTAGGAAGTGGGAAGTGAATAAAGGAAAGGGCTCCTTCACAAGTTGCAAGTATGACCTGTGGGACATGCTGCTCGGGCCAAACAGTCCCTGCTGTTAACCTTGTGAAAAGCAGTCAGTCTGTATCATGCCTTGTGGCTGAGCAAGGTCAATCTGCACACCTGCAAGAAGTAGAAAACAAGTGTGACATGGGCTCGTTGGGCAGTGCAGCCTCAGATGAAAGAAGACCTTCTGTAAGGCACACTGGCAGTATTTCAGTAAAGACTCACTGGTCATCTGGTCAGGGTTGTGCCATTCTGAGACTCATAACTTCCTATTCTGAGACCCCAGGATGCAGACCCAAGCCCTGTGCCCTGTTGGCTGTTTCACAGGTGGGCTGCTGCTGCAGCCCATGGATCTGCTGTGCTGTGGAGTGCCAAGTATTGATTTGGGCTTGCTGGTCCAATGGTTTCCACCACTACTGCATCTCTCTGGCTCCCCAGGGTCCTGGTGGGGAACTTGAGGCCAGGGGATTTCTGTTTGTTTAAGAATGTTTTATTAATTTGGAATCACATGCAGCTCTCATCATTGCTCAGGCTGTGGCTTTCAGCTGTCTTGAAATGAAAAGAAAATACATGTTTGTCTTCCAGCACCTTGGGAGCCAAGGGAAGCCTTACCCAGAGCCAAGCTGTAACGTGGCAGTACAAACACTAATATCTGATGTTCCCCCAGATTTGTGATTAAGAGCCGATGATTTTCCCAAGGTTACCATGAGGACACTAGCCTACAGGACCCAGTTGTCTGGCTGCCATAACACTAAACCTGTTCCTATGGCAATGAGCTGATTACTGTTTGAGTTTATGCTGGTTTCAGGGCTTTTCTTCAGTGGTGTTTTGGGTTCTTTTCCCAATGAGTGCTGCTATGTATCTCCCTTCTTCCCAATGCAACCAGGACCTCAGCACAATTTCCCATCACTGCAGCATCCCGTAGGGGCCACGGGCAGTGCCAGGCACTCTGCAGGGACATTGTGAGAAGCACCACTGTTCCCAGGGGTCCATCAGTCCTAATACCATCCCAGAGATGAAGGGGCCAAGTGCAGCTCTAGTGGCTTCTGCAGGGGGCTGCGCTGGAGATGCCGCTCAGTCGTTTTTCCACATAATATTTTTGTCAGAGGAATGCACCTCCTGACCCACTGCTTGCAGCACTGCCTGGGAGAGTGGAGTGCTGGGAAGGGAGGGTCCCAGCCATGCTCCAGCTGTGACTTGCCAAACTGCTCCTATTTTGGGAATGGCTGTGTGTTTCCAGGTCCCCTGGGTACATGCTGAGTTTGCCTTCTTGCCTTTGTTAATGCTACTTGGACAATAATGAGGACCTGGAAACCAGCTGTAATTTATGATCTATTCTTTTATTAGGTAAGCAAGGGGCAAAATGCATCCTGCTTACCTGCCTCTCTCCTTTTTGCAGAAGGGATGCCTGTTTGAGTGGGAAATACACAAGGAAGGCTGTGTTGATACAGGTACCAGCCACTTTTTTTTTTTTTACTGGGTTGGTGCTCCTAAGCCACACCTAGTGTAGCAAGGGAAAGAAAAGATGTTGTCCTGTTGAAAATTTGGGTCCTGCTTCCTGCCTGTACTGGAAGGTGAGATGTGTTAGGAATGAGCCCTGTGTACATCTTGGGAGCTCCTCTCCTTGCTGCTGACTGATGGGAATGTTTTGGGAGATTTTAAACTGAGTAAGTGCAGGCATGCTCCTGCCTGCTTCTGCTGCTTTGCCGCTGAGACATCCCTCCCCTAGCCTGAAGATGGGCTCAGATACTGTCACAGAATTGCTTAAGAGTGAGTTGTGAGTCCAAGGACATACTGTGAAGGGATGGAATTAACCATTTGCTTGGTTTCTTTAGTTGAACCAGGACTAGCAATAGGCCAGTTGTGCTGGAACATGTCTGCCCTCCCAGGCTGCTAAAAGATGATCTTACTAGTGATGGATTAAGGGAAATGGGTAACCACAGCCTTCACATCACCTGCCTATTGTACTTGGGATGTGTAGGGACTAGAGGACTTCAAGTTATGTCTAAATCCCCACTGACCAGGGATAGCCATGGGAGTGGCTCCCTTAAGGTTCTTGAGCTCCAAGTCCTTCCTTTGCTGAATGACTGTCCCAGGCTTCTTGCTTCCCTCTTTTTCTGGGCGTCCTGAAAAGTTTTAGTCCAGCACAGCTTCCAGCTCCCATCTGAAGTCCTTCTGGAAACCAGATGTGTCAGCTCAGCAAGACATCCTGCCTAAATATTTTCAAACAGAAGTTCAGGGTTGCCTTGTGACTCCTGGTTTGGGTGTTGTTTGTTTTTTGACATTGGTTTTCAATCTTGTGGCTATCCCTCTGAAACAAGGCCAGATCCTGGTCTAACTTTTACCAGTCATGCCATCACTGGGTGGTATGAACGGAAAGTTGGAGCAGACACCTTGTCCATAGGGTCTTCTGAAAGGTGACTGAGGACACAGTGGCTCTTTCCTAAGGTAAATACCAGCACAGGGAAAGCTCCTGACAGAAGCTGCTGGGTCTTATGCTTGCTGGAACCACAGTCAACAGCAGGAGAAGGGAAGGAATGCCAGGGGGGTTAGGACATCAGTGGGGGTTTTTCTTCTGTAGTAAGAAAAAGGAGGCTGTGGAAGCACTTCTTTACAGGAGGCTGTAATTTCTGAGATGGACTGTGACTTGCAGGAAAAGGCTGGTATGGGGATTCCCAGCTGTACCTCGAGGTACAGCTCACTGTTCACCAAAGCTGGTTTCCATGCAGGATGCTGCACCAGGATGCAGGCTGGTATGGCCAGCACTGATGCCTCTGCCAGAGGAAAGAGCACTGCCTCCGCAGGAGATGAACTTAAGAAATTTCCATGCTCCTCCTGTCACTGGAAGAGTAAGAGATTACCAGTAATGCAGCTGGAGCTCATAGGCCAAATTTACTGGTAATTCCCAGCTGCTTTGGGCTTTTGGGGTAATGCAAAAGGGCCATAAACTTAGTCTGCTAGTGCAGTTAACCAGGAGCTATAAGGGCTTTGTAGCACCCTTCTGGCATGAAGTCATCAGAGCTGCCCTGATGAATCTGGCTCAGGGGAACTCTACTGGCATGAAAGAGTCTGATCCTGGTATCCTCTCAGGCTTAGTGCAAATAGAAGGTTTTTCTGCATCCTGACCCATCAGGAGCTTACTGGGGGGGTTTGGTTGTTGGGTTTTTTTCTATGTGAAGCTGCCTGAAAATACTTTTCATGAACGTTCCTCAGGTCCTGACTGGTATTTCTGATCATAAACAGCCTTTGTGGTAATGGTACTGCCCAGGAAATCCAGGTCTTCAGGCCTCTAAGTCTCAGAGGTCACTGCCTCACTCTTGCAGGGTCTCCTACCCCAAGGAACTGTAGCAGCATGTATATGTAGGGCAATGGCTTAAACGGGAGAAAATGGGAGAAAGCAGCTCCAAAGGAACTGGTGTTTTATGTGCAGAGGAGTTGCCTGTGGTGCTGCACAATCTGATCTTGGTTTTGGTCCTCAGTCCCTCCCACCCTAGAGGAGAGCTCCACTAGCCCAGTGGGGTTATTGTCTATTGAAAGATGGTGGATTTTTACTTCCCCCCCCTTCAAAACAAACAAAATCCCAAAGTTTGGGCTTCCCATTGAACATGGAGTGGTTTGTGGTTTCCCGTTTCAATAAAGTACAGCTTGCATTTGTTTCACTTTCATCTTGGTTTTTCTCTGGTGTTTTGGAATCCCCAGAGCTGGACATCTGGATCTAATGTGAATTGGGAAATTTCTGCACTATCTGTGCCTGCATAAGCCTGGAGTTTCCTGATAAAAGGGCATCCTTCTCTGTGCTTCCATTAAAACATTTTGGTAGACTTCAGTGGGGCTGTATAGATCTATACTGGATGAAGATACAGCTCCAGGAGCTATCTGTGGTGATTGCACAGCACTACAGTGATATTTAAGTATCCTCCAAGCATTTCTGTGCTCTCAAAGGAATGTTCATTTCATAGTAAACCAATTTATTCTAAACCCAACCTTCCAACTTCCAGTGCAAGTCCAAAAGTCAGGAAGACCTGCTCAGCCTGTTGAGCTGACACCTCTATGGAACACTCATTTCCAGGCACTGACTGCAGAGATGAGCACTGGGAGCAGCATGTCCAATTGCCTTTGATTCATGGCCCAAACACTCAGGTGGCTGCTTCCGTATGGGTCAGGCAGATGGTACCACTTATATCACTTGGAGCAAATTTTGAAGTGGTACCTTCACTTCCATAGCAAGCTGCCTTTGCCAGTCTGTCACTATGTCCAGAAATGTGTCATCCTTCATATACCTTCTTGTGATGAGTCCTCATTCAGGAGTAGCTGCATTTGTGTGAAGATTGTTCTGTTTACCTCAAAATTGTGTCAGGAGCTTGTGAAAGAGAGTCCCCATGAGACCTGTGAGGATAAGTGACATAGGGTGAAAACTTTCATTCTTTTAAGATTATGGTTGGATCCACAAGCCTGAAGCAGATGGGATCCAACACAGCTTGAACTAAATCCACAAGGAGCATTTAAAGGCTGAGACAGTAAATACTTCATGTTATGACATCCTATGAGCTTCCTCAGAATGTTACTGGAAGCCTGTTTAAGCTTGCCAAACTTGCAGCAAATTTTGTTCTTGCACACTTGACAGATAAGCAACTTGTGGGCCTTAACTGCAGAGACCCACGGAGCTGGGAGCAGGGCAGTCAGGAGGGACCAGCTGTGCCAGGTACTGCTGCTGGAGCGCATTCCTCCAGCCTGACTCACCATATCTCACCTGCACCCAGTGAGACAACACCAGCCCTGTTGGCCCTGGGAGAGCTGTTGACTCATTTTAGGTGTCTTTGTCACTGTCTGAATATGAACTGTTGAGCCTCTACTGTAGGGGAAAAGGTTAAAAAATGGGCATTAATGCCTTTGGGTAGAGAGCAGATGATGGGAAGAAATGGCCTTGGTGGAATATCAGCTTTGGCTTCATTCCAAAGCTGCAATTCTTCTGCCCTTGGATTTTATTGCAGACCTTGAGCTTTGGCTTTTGGTTCCCCAGAAGTATTGAGACCTCCTGTTGGAAGGGGCTAAATGTGCAGTTTGTTATGAGCTGTTTCAGCTTGCTGAAGAAAACCAGAACAGACTTTGCTGCTGCTTGCTGTTGCAGCCTCACATTTGTTCAAATCACCAGTTCAAAGTGTCTATAGCAGAGATCTTAAAGCAGCAGCCATTGAGCAATGGTCCTTGGTGACTGGAAAACACAGAGTTTTGTATGCAGTTTGATCTCTGACTAACATCACACCTTTTCAGTGAGGCAGTGCTCCAGACTGTCAGGTCACTCACCAGCAGAGTAAACATCACTGCTCATTGACCCTGGATGCCTTTGAAGCCTTTGCTTCAAAAAAAACCAAACCCCTGCAATGAAGGAAGATAAACTGTGCAGTATACAAAACCCATCCTCTGAGAAACGTCTTATCTCTGAGGAGTTTGCAGAAACCCTCTGCTCTTTGGGAATGATGAAAGCAAGACAGCTATTAATAAACTGAGGAGAGAAACAGGAGCAGGAGACATCTACTTTTTGATGGTGGCATCTTTCTCATGTTTTCAACAACTGCAAGGGTTTTCTGTAGAAGTGTTTTGAGACACAGATACTCAAGAAACTGCATTTCTAATATGGGCTAGAGAGAGCTGGGAAAGCAAAAGAAACTTTTTTGGCAGCAGTTCGTCTTTCTTAGCCTGGTGTACTTGCCCAATCTGTGTCCCTTTTAAATTCTAATTACTTCCTCAGGCACCACAAACACTCTGGCCTTGTCACTTCTCCTTTTGAAGTTTGTTTCTCATAATGCACCTCTTCTGAAGCACTCACACTGTCGGTCAGCTAACTAGTCCAAAACTTTCCCCTGCTTCAAACTCACTTAATTCTTTTTCAAGTACAAAGAACAGCTCTCCTGTTGCTGCCTGCTGACTCATGTGAGAAAGGTAGTGTGCCTTGTGCCAGCCAGGAGGGCAAGTTCCTGCAGGCTCCTCAAATAGGGCAGAAAATTTGAAAACCACATGGCAGGGTGGAAAGCAGAGGTCTAGATGCAGTGAGGTGTGCTCTGGTGGAACCACAGACTGAGCATCCGTGAGCCCTGGGTGTATATCTCTGCTGAAGCTGAGGCTATTAGCCCCATCACTGAAGTTATGAGCTTTTGCCCTAAGAGGTTGCCTGTAAGGAAGGGCAAATATTGAAGCAAGTGCACTCCTGAGACGTCATTGAAGCGTTTCACTGCACAGTCTCCTTTCCCATGTTTGCAGGACAAATTCATCAGGTGTTGCAAAAGCTGAGCGTGTAGTTTGATGGAGATACTTAAACTAGCAAAGAGGTAGAGCTCGTGAGCACTGTGCTGTCCCAAGATGCTGTTTCCAGCACCTGAGTGTGGTCTCTGCATGATGCTGCACTGTGTGAGCACAGTGACCAGCTTAGGGCAAGGTGGGAATGTTGTCACATTGAGGGATAGAAGCTGTCACATGTGTTTTCCTTAGCTGATCTTTCCTTCTATCCCCTTTGTCCCCCACTACATCTGCCTGTACCTCTCTGGTCCTCAATGAGGTGTCTTGGCCTGCATTAGAGATTTCACCTGTCTTCTGCTGCTTTATACCAGCATCCAGTGCTCATTCTTAAGTACCCTTTTGAGGTGATGCTCTGAGACAGACATATAGAGTATGTGGGTAAAACATGCTGGAGCATTGCCTCCAAAG
>NW_008693810.1:18831-33616 GCF_000695815.1 Acanthisitta chloris | reverse complement strand
GAAAGTGCAATGTATTATTTTGTTACTGAGAGGTTTCTATAGGTCCAGGTTCTCTTATAAGTCTCTGAAACAGTTTTCTGCACTTTCCTTGCCCCCCAGGAGGAGGAATTTGTAGGAACCTAAGTTGGCATGTCCCACATGGAAATTTCAGGCAGATGTTATTCCAAACAGAGAGGAAATTTAAATCATATTTTTCTTAAATGCCATTGAGCAGCTGAGGAGTTTGATGGCTTGAACAGTCCTTGAGAGCTTGGCAGCTCTGGTGCCTGTGGTTTTTGGTCTGCATTTTGTGCAGTGTGTGACCTGCTCAGCAGCTTACCCAGGCGGCTGTAACAGATGTCCCTGCTGAAGGCTGAGATGGAGCTAATCACTGCTCCCTACCCTTTCCATCTGGCTGCCAGGCCAAGTGCCTTTTCCCCTTGGGTAGTTTTTCACTCAGGCGAGTGTAGGGAGGCAGCAAACTCCTATTGGTGCCAGTGTGAGAGAAGTCACTGTTCTAGGGTGACTGCCTACAAGAAACCTTGTTTTGTGGGAAAAGGAAAGATTATGTTTGTTTTTCTTTTTAACCAAAGTCAGGTGATGAAGGACTAGGCACATAGAAGCTTTTCAGTGGAACAGAAAGACATTCATGGTAGTTAGATCTCAGTTGCTATTTGAGGTAGGACTCTCTGGGTGGGACAGCCCATGCTTCTTTCCCCTCTTTAGCAACATAAGTGGATGTAGCAGCCTCCAGAGAAGATGGATTCAAATCCCTTTGGTTAGGGAAGGGATCTGAATCCACCTGCCCACCTCGGAGGAAAGGGTGAGAAGGCAACTGCCCTGTCTGTGGGGATCTAGCCTCCTCCTGACCCCTCTTTGTTTGGTCTGTTTTCTTTTCCTGAAACAAATGAGTGAAATCAATATTATTGTTACTTTATCTCAAAAACCACATTTTTTATTGTTTTCAGTGACTTCTGCAATAAAATATGCCTAGTCCTAAAAATGGGGAATGTTTTCCTAGTTATTTGTCTTTCCTTCACCTGCCTGTCTGCTTCTTAGAAAGGCTGGGCAAGCAGATAACAACAAAATAAATGAAACTGCAACAAACCACAACAGAAACAATCCTTGTGTTTTTCCTAACCCAAGAAGATTGAAAGGCTCTGTGGCTTTGTGTTCCCTGGCTGTCTCGGTTTTGCCTTTGGGGCTGGGGCTTAAGCTCAGAATTGATGGAAGGAAAGTCAAAAGGTTGAGTAGAGGTTTGCAATGGCAGCCTGTGATCTCACTAAATATCCAAGAGGTAGTTCCCTAAACAGGCAAAGCAATGTCTCTGCCTTCTCTTTTTCTCTGGGCTGTTGGCAAGTTGAGTGGCGGCAGTTTTCTCTGCAAACTGGGAAGGCTGCTGGGCTGGCTGGGGCTGGCTATTCCTTAGCTGGCTGACAGTGGTGAGGATGTGCACCTCTATATGCCTGTGAGTACTAGAAAACTATCTTGAGGGCAGTTCTTGCATGCAAGATGCTAATCATGTCCTCAACTGAATTGCTCCTCGTGCTGGAGGTAGAGTGGTGGACTAGCCAGGCTGCACTTAGCAGTAAGTAAATAGAGAGTTCCTTCAAGCTATTACTTTCATTAAGTTATTAATTCATTAGTGCCAACACTGAACTCTATTATGTTCATCTTTTGGATGCAAAACACAGCAATGTGGTTTTGAGTGAGGATGGTGTGGCCTGTCCTAACCACAGGAAGCCAGGCATAAGGAGCTGATTCCAAACCACTGTTCCATGAATGAGACAGTCAGGAAGAGATCCTTGGGTACCAAGGATGACATAAGTATTTATTAGCATGCAATGCTAAAAAAAGAGAAGTGCCAGGCTGGGTAAGTTGTAGCCAAGCTACAAGGATGTCCCCAAAGTCTGTTAAGATGGAGATGAAAGAGTCAAAAGTGCCTTTAGAAAAGCTCCAAGGAAGCTGAATTTGCTGGAAAGGCTTGAACGCGTTCATCAGCAGTTTCTTGTCACGGATTTTCTGCTGAAATGGTAAATGAAAATAATGATCTAACTTTTAAATCTGTGATAGGATTAGTGATACCTTTGGCATATTTATGTAATGGGTTTCAGAGGTTTAATTCAGAGTATTGTTCCCAGTCTGGATATCTGGCTCACATTCATGTAAACAAAGTGCAAGACAGACAAAGTAAGAAAATCTTTTTTATCCGGTAAATGGTTGTTTTGCTGGTTTGAGAGCTGTCTTTCATTTCCCATGCCTCACAGTCAGGATAGAAAGGGAGAAGTTTTCCAGTTCACATGGAAAAAAAAGAAATGCCAGTCTTTGTCCTAGTTTTCCACTGCCTCAGCCCCCTGGGCTCCTGCCGGGCCCTGCTGGGGACAGCAGTAGAGGTGTGATGCAGTTGTCTTGTTTTGAGCCTCCTCTTTCCCACCTGGGCGTCTCTTAGTCTGACTTGCTGCTCCTTGGGAGTGAGCTTGAGCTCAGGGTGCAGACAGAGCCTTCTCCTGTGACCCTAATGGTAATCAAGGTTTATTTCTCAGTCTTGGCAGGATTTTCAGTGCTTACATCCACCTTCCCTAGTAAGAGATTCCCCCATGCAGCAAAGCATCTGATCAGGTAGATCACTGCAGAAGTTGCTTATCTCAGTAGATAAACTCCTTGGCTTCTCTGTTCCATGCTCCATGAGTCTGTGGGGCCTGAATCTGTAGGGAGACAAATGAGAGCTCACATGTATCTCCTTGTGCCACTACTGGTGTGTAACTCCAGTAGTCTCCATGGCACTACTTTGCATGTTACTGTGTTGCTTGTCTTGGTACACTCCTGACTTACAAGAAGTATCACAATTTTTCCCCCAAGTACTGTCACCTGTGTTTTAGTAGGACATGTTTCTTTCACGTGGTGAATGGGACCTGTGTTGGGAGAGTAGCGTGGGTTGCATAAATTGGGTGTCTCAGGAGAGGTTCTATTCTGAGGCTCCTTCCCATGAGTGACACTTGTTTTCCCCAAGGCTGCCAAATAATTGTTTCTACGAGTATTGGACAGAGAGGCTCTAGTAAGAAAATATATTTGGGAGTTTCTTGGCAACATGAATCAATAACACAGATGACAAATGGTACCAAAAACTTGAACCCCATTTGTAAACCTGTTGAGTGATGAAAGCGATGTTTGGGATGTGAAGCAGGGCAGAGCCTCTTTCTCTGAGCATCACTGTAGCATTAGGACAAGACTGGTGTTTTCCCACAGGGCACACGCAACTTGAAGCAGCTCATGTGGTGCTCAGCTGCCTTGGTAATCCATAGTAAACAGGGGAGCTGCCTACTCCTGGGAGGCTGCTCTGCCACCCTAGCTTCAGTGAAGTATCACGTTGAAGGTGTGGGAGAGGAATAAAGGTGGCATCTCTTAAATATAGGAGTGAGGACTGTCCTCAGGCCACCTGGCAGCTGTGCCTTCCACTGGCACGTGGGAGGTTGGGTGGGAGCTGTGGCCTCCTTTGGTGGCAGATGCTCAAGCCCTGTTGGGAGGTACTCACTGAGCACTGGTGACTCATGTCAGGACAGGGTTTGTAATTTGACCTCTGAAGTACTTTGTAGTATTCCTTAAACCTTCCCTTTTCACACTTCTTAATCCTAAACCAAAGTTTAGTTTGCTTTGCATCTTGTTGTGAGGAAGAAGTGTGAGCTTCAGTCCTTGGTGATATCTGTAGATTGGGGAATTTGGAGGGAGAAGTTATTTATTTTAGTAGGGAGAGGTATCATTTTTTGGTTTCTTAGCAAATTTCTCTGCTGATGATTATACACTGGGTTTCCAGAGAAAAACCTGTGTTTTGCACATTGCAGCATCAACCCTGCTCAGTGCCTCAGCTGCGTGATACTCCCTCCTGGTGATTAAACTCCCAGATTACCTTGAAGAGGATGGATAATGACTGCACGAGATGTTTGGATGAGGGATTGAGCAAGATTATTAAGAAAGAAATCTGGCAATCAATAATGATGTGGCTGTAGGCTCTGCCAGCCTACCCTGATACACTCGGGATACTTTTCAAACCTGTTTTTCCACTGCACTAGTGCAATAGCCTTGTGTGGTCATTCTGCTTTTCAGCTGTAGGCACAGAGGCCTAGCCCTGGCTCTTGTGGGCAGCATGTCTTGAAGAACCCTTGCTGCAGAGGAAACAGCAAGGAAAAGACTGGGGACTCCAGGACTGTGTGTCTGTCTTTCTCTCTGACCCCAGGGCTCTTGCTTTTGCTTTCTCAAACATAATTGCTTTCCCCTTGTGTTATGTTCCTATTGTTCATTGGAGAAATGATGCCATTAAATCAACAGAGAATGGTGGGAAAGTGCTTTGATATGAGGCCTTTGGAGGGTGTGTGCATGTGTGTGTGTGTGCTTGTCCTCTCTTTAAAAAAACAACACAACCCTCTGTGTATCTGGCAGCTTCCTTTAATTTGTGTCTTGCCTACAAGAGAGAAATCCATCTCAAAATATTTTTGGCAGTTAGCCTTTATTTGTATTGAAGTGGTACAAGCTGAGGGGTGTTGTTCACCATCATTGTGATAGTTAATCTTAGGACCTTGCATTTTCTCAGTTGCTGTTTTGGGAACATGGAATCCCAGGCTTCTTTTTTCCATGGGGAAAGAGGGGTCCTGTGGCTGTGGGCTTGGCAGGCATTAGGACAGTCGTGTGCCTGTTCTGCTGCTGCTGTTGTGTAATGCAGACAGGTATGGAAGTTGCTTTCCTCTAGATGCAGCCTTGCAGAGTGATGAACAAGGATGATGCAAACTCTGCCACAGCATTTTGACTACAGCCATGCTTCCTAATCCAGGAGCCTTGGCAAAGACCTGAGCTGAGGTCCTGGGAGCATGTGTTGCCCCATTCTTGGAACAATGACTGCATTAAGGCAGAGGAGAACAAGGCTGTGCTGAGCAGCCAGCTGTGGGATGCCTTCTTGCACTAGGTCCCAGCAGTAGAGCCCCATGTGTTTGTGGCATGTGGTTGTTTTTTGCATGTTTCTTTTTCTTGAAAACAGCTGTTGTAGTTGATCAGATGCCTCTTAGTAGCCCCTTCCTGGGTAGAACTGTGCATTACATTAGATAGCAAACAGCGGATGTACTTTAAGTTACAGGTCAGGTGGTCACCAACTCCCCCAGTAAAGTCAGCCACACAGAGTGATGGAGAAGAGAACAGCACTTCACAGGGCAGAACCCTCCCCCCCAACCAACCAACCACCAGTTTTAGCTGAAAACTGAAGATGGAAGGGAGGAAAAACAGAGAATACTTTGGGGATAGAAGGGAATCAATGGTGGCAGATTCACAGAAACTCATGTCTCTCTCTGTCACACTGCTGTAGTATTCAACTCCGGAGCTTGGCAGCAGACATGACTTCTGCTTTGTACAAATAGTTGGGATTGTTTTCCTCTTCACTGGAAAGGGAGCCCATCAGGCCCTACCCTTGGGGATATTTACCTTAGAGTGCAGTGTTTAACATCCTGCCCTGCCTGACTTGGTCCAAGATTTTGTAGCTGACAGTTATCTTGATTTGGATTGATCATTACTTACCCTCTTGACTACTGGGATGATGTTTCTTTAGTTGCTTCCCTGTTGTTTTCCTAGCTCGGTTCTGCCCAGCAGGAGTTACCATGTTACACAAGTGGTATGTGACCTAGTCCCCTGCATGCTGAGGATGCAGCACTTCTCAGGGTGACAGTCCAATCAACCCCAGGTCCCAGCACAGTTTCCTCTCTCACTCTGTGATATGTCCCCATTTGCTGATGCTATGTGCATCACTAAGCACCTGAGCACAGACCTGCAGTCTGTAGCCTAGTAAAGCTTTGGGGGTCTTCTAAGTTTGATGAGCAGTCTGCTAATATGGCATGTTCCAAAGGGAAGAGGTACTGAATTCTCTGAGATGTCATCCAAAAAATTTGTTTGGCAGTTTGAGGCCTCCAATGACTCACCAGTTTTTCTGTCATGGAAAGTCTGAGACCCTTTGCAAAGAAAGACATCACTATATTGCCCCCAAATATTGTGTGTACACCCTCCATTGCATACTAGATGATCTTTAAGGTCCCTTCCAACCCAAACCTGTCTATGATATAATAAAGGAGTATGACACTAAAATAGAAGAGTGCTCAGTAAAAACTCCTTATGACACAGTAATTTTCATGTTTTGCTTCTCTTCTCTCTTCCTCCTTTTTTTTTTTCTTAATTTTTCTTGGATGCTGTTTCCCACCTTCCAGCGGAGGGAAGAGGAGTCTGTTGTTTGCTCAGCTAACTGAAAAAAGCTTTGTGCGCATTTTCTGCTGCTGTTTTGTTAAAGTTCAGAGTTCCTGGGTTAGAGCTGCCACTTCTCAATACAAGTCTTGTTCGAACTTCCAGAGCAGCCCACGCAGAGCTGCTTGGGTTCATCTGTGCAGTTCATAGCCCACAACCAGCGAGACACATTGTTTGCCCCTCTCCTTCCATGAATCATACTTTGCAACAAAGACAAGCCTAATGCTCCCAACGTGAGTGTGAAGCCAGGCGGTGCTGGATTTTAGGTACATCAATAGAAGCAGTCTGGGTGGGTTTTTTTCCTTCTTTCTTCTTTGTGAGCACCCATTGTGTCTGAAAATCAGACAGCTTTGTGCCAATGGTCATAACTGTCTGACACTTGTCTGGCTTAATAGGAAAACTCTGATAGGAGTTCTCTGGTTTTTTTATTTTGAAGGATTTTAGTTTGTCTTTGGATTCTGAATTTTGCCTTTTATTTTGCTTAATCTAGCAGTGATTCTTCAATGAGAAGGTTCATTGTTTACCAGAAACTTGGTGGGGGTTTTTGTGGGTTCTCCTTCAATAAACACAGCACTTCTCATTTTGCTGTGGGCATATTTCTTTTCTCTACAAGTATTTATAGATTCATAATTATTTTTCTGTGGGGAAAAAATGGAAGAGTTTCAACTAGAGAACACTGGGCTGGGTTTTTATTCTCTTCCCACAAAAAGCTAGAAGAGGGAAGGCTGGTTGGTCATTGCAGGCACAAGTGTGGGAAGTGGAGCATTATTTCTGATCAGCTAAACCAAGGTGATGAACATTAGTCTACACTTGTCTGCTTTATTCTGCTCATCACCCTGAGTGAATGCTAGTGGGATTTCAGTGTGATGGGGATGCTTTTCAGAGGAGCAGCTTTCTGGGTTTCAACAGAGATGTTGCTTGTTGCTGGTACTATATTTGGATGAGCCATTCACCCCCTGTCCTTCCTTACATTACACTGTGTGCACCAAAGACAGCAGCATCCAGAGCAGGGCAGAGGAGCTGTACCCACTGCAGAAGGGCCAAAGCATTTCTGTACCCTTTTCTTCACTGCTCCTTTGCAAGACCCTGAGGCCAGAAGGATGAGGAGGGTTGGTTTGTCTGAGGAAGGACCTGCTCTGCTGCTTTGGAAGGTGGCCCAGTGTAGGGGTCATCCAGCTGCTAAAGCTGTCACCATCCACACATCTGCCTTTCCTCACAGCTGGGGAGAATGGCCTTCTCTAGCTGTAATCCTGGGTGACTTTTCTCTCTTGCAAAGACCGACTGTTACTGTAAGACTTCAAATTAGCCAAGGAGGCCTGGGCTGGGTCCTCCTGCTCTTCTGACAGCACTTGCTATTCAGCTGCCTGAATGCTGCCTCTGTACCCGTCTGTCCTCTCTGCACGCTCGTCAGCTGCCCTATTCATTTTATGCAGTGAAGGAAAAAAAGAAAGCAGGGCTAGAAAGGAACTGCTTTCTGCCAAAGCAGGCCCTGGGGAATCCCAGTGCTGCCAGCCGGGGCTGGTCAGCAGAAAATGAGGACTGAAAGGCTGCCTGGGTGAAGGTGCTGCAAGGTGGAGGCAGTCTGGGGAGGCTGGGCATGAGCTGGTACCTTGAGATACCCCTCAGGAGCCCCTCTGCTCCTATGGACTGATGCCTTTGTGAATCACCACATTGTGATCAGTTGTAATATCCCTGGAGTTTCCAGGGTTCTTGAAGCAAAAAGCCTGGCACACCCAGGCTGCAGGTATTTACCTGGAATGGAGCTGTTTGCCAGCAGCTTAGCCCAGCCCCTTCTAGGAAGGAAGGGTGAAGTCAAAAGTACCAAAACCAGACCCTGCTTTGGGTAGGACGGTGAGATATCTCCCAGCACTTTAGGATCCAAAGAGTGGGGGGATAGGAGCAAGATCTGTGGGCTGGGACACAGGAAAGCTAGGTTGTATTCCTGATCTGCTGAAGAATATGCCTGTATCCTTGGACAAATCACTTAATCTCTGTATGCCTTAGTTTCCTGTTAGCAAATGATACTCCTTATCTTTCACCTCTCATCTCAGCAGAGGAAAGAGTTTGTCTTTTAGTATGTATCTTATTACAGTTCTTTGTCCGGTGGCTGGGGCCCCTCTACCTTGATAAAATAAGTAATTGAATTTAGATTAAATTGTCTCATATAATCCTGCTCAGTGGTTACTAAAACACTTGAATGAAAGTTCATTCTGAGCCTGTCTTTCCATTTCCTCATAAGGCCAAGACATGAAGTAATTAGACATAGACGTAGGTTGTTATTGTAGCACAGTGACAGAGATCAGTGGTTATTGGTAGGAATGGCTTTTATAATCTAGTTTAATGGTCATTTACCTTTCAGTGACCTTGGTGTCAGGCAAAATTGGCAGCGCTTTTGCAAGGAATGTGCTTCCTCAATGAGGGCTTTGCAAGCTGCTGCATTTTTGGCTCCAGCTTCTCATGAACTAGGATAGACACTGCTGCAATGCAAGAGACTTTCTGTCTGCAAAGAAAGGCAGAGACTCTTGCCAAAAGAAGCCCTTTTCAGTGCTGTCCCACTGCCACTGAATTGCCGTTGAAACAGATCAGTCGTGTTTAAAGGGTTTCTTTGCTTTATGCTGCAACTGGAGTTGTAGCCTTCAAACCGAGAGAGTCTGTCCGTGGTTCTCAGAGCCTGCCCAGGAGTTTCTGTAAAAAGAGTTGCATTGTCTTGGAGTAAAAGGAGGGAGAGAGCATCTCTCATCATCCAGTTAAGTGCATGCAAGAGGAAGGAGCTGGTAGTTGTAAACCCCATCCTGTAAGTCCTTATTACATGAGTAAAGCCGTGATATTTCTACGCACTTTAAAATTCAGTCCTTTCACTGATTGTCATCCAGTCACTGCAGATGTAAATCTATTAAGTTTTCTATTGACTATGATGCTCCATTGTGTGTTGTGAAATCCTTATGGGTTTTATCCAGGTAATGATGCCTGTTGCCATGGAGAAGAACGTGACATGAGCTGTGCTGTGATTTCTAATGGTACCCCAGATCTGTGGCCATGCTTTGTAAGGAATTGGAGTAGATCATATCCTGGGGCTTGAGAGGTCTGGCTTCAGTACAGGTATTCACAGTGACCTTGGCCAAGCCTCTTAATTGTTCTGACAATCTTAACCTCCAGTTTTCTATGTAGTAGGCTGAATTTTTGCAAGTGCTATGGAGATATTTATTTGAGGTGGTGCCAGAAAGATTATTTGAGTCGCAAAAGGGCTATGAGTGTTCAGAAGAGTGATGCAGCTGTGGAAGAAGGTTTCACAAAAGCGTCTCTGAGAATTGCACTGACTTGGGCTTCTGTCTGCTTCTGGTTTCTTATCCTACCACTCTCAGACATTTGATTTTGCAAGTACATTCTTTGCATCTGTAACTATTGCCCTGCAGAGCAAGCCTAGTTACAGGAATCATCTCTTTATGTGCTCTCATTTCTAAACTGCTATGATAAGGA
The DNA here is from genome assembly GCF_000695815.1 of Acanthisitta chloris. Classification (NCBI taxonomy): domain Eukaryota; kingdom Metazoa; phylum Chordata; class Aves; order Passeriformes; family Acanthisittidae; genus Acanthisitta; species Acanthisitta chloris. Next base: position 23,890 of record NW_008693810.1, on the reverse strand, counting down.
AAGCAAAACAATGCATCTTGGAGGGAGAACCATTTGTTTCAGGCTGCTTTGGATAACCACCATGAGCATGTTCCATACATCATCACCACAGCATGATAGGTCTTTAGCCAAGATCAAGCAGTGACTTCCAGCATTTGAAATCCTGAGATAGTTTGACACACAAGGGCTCTCAATTGTTTTTAGTGCTATTGACCTGCTGGGACCTGCTGTGATACTTGCTTACACAGAGGATCTTACAGACCCTCTGCATATTCGTTCTTCTTACTTCTCACATTCATCAGTCTCTGATAAGTATTAGCTTATTCTCTCTCTGATATGAGAGAATGAACAGTCAATGGCAGTTTATTTTTGCAGGTATCAGGTTTGGATTGGGAATGTGCAGCTGAGATCAGAGAGATACTTGCATAGAAGCTGATGGTTTATATACTGCCTCTTGCTGAAGAAGAGCAAAATTATTCTCTCTTGAGTCCCTGAAGTCTGAATCCATTGAAGTCTGACAGAGTCTTTCCACTGACCTCTGTGGCCCCAGGATCAAGTCCTAAATGAGTTGCTTTGAGTCACTAGAGGCCTGAGTTCAGCTATGGTGGGCTGGAAAATGTAACCTACTGTATGGGCTGCACTATTCATAAGTGCTCAGCCCTGTGTGTGTGCTAGCTGTGGATGCCTGGGAGAAGAATAAAGTCATTTTCTGCAGTTGTGGGGGTGGAGGTGGGAATGGGAATTATATCCCCTTCCCTTCAAACCCACTATCATGACATCCATGTGGGCAGCTGTTGCAGCTGACCTGCTTCTGGAGCTTCGAGTTAAGGTTAGGTATTCTTTGTGCTGTTTCTTCTGCTGTCACCCCTGGCACATAAATGTCCTGCCTAGCTGGGCTGACCAGCAGGAACTGACCTCAATTTAAGTCTTCTGAAGTGGGCCACTAAATGATGATGAGTATAGCTGTCATTTACCCCACTGGGGTTTCCTTAAGCTTAGAAGAAATAGGGTCCCTGAAGCCTGAGAGAAGCCAGTTATGAGTAGGTTTGACACCAAATGCTCACAGTTCATTGTTTATTGGTAACCGTGGCATCTAATATTGTTAAGAAATGCTACCCATGTCCTCACAGTTTATGGAAAAAAAGCTGCTGCTTCTTGAAGTGATTCTTGTTTTCTCTGGGCAAAACAGCAGCTAGCAAAAACATTCGAGTTAACGCAGCATGATACAGGTGTTTTCCATTCCCTACTGGTCCTAAATCAGACTAGAAGTGAATTAATTTGGTGCAGAGGGTATAAAACCAAGTGTGAATAACTACCAGTTGGTGGGTTCCTCTGGAGCCATTATTGATTGATCTGGAGTCATTAGACTGTTTTACAGTCAAGCTGGTGAAGATTAACACAATATGAGAGCAGTAGCAAGTTTTTTCAATTAATGGCTAGAAACATAAACCTTTACAGTGTAATTTACACTTTTTCAGTGTTCTAACATGTATTCACCCAAGGAAGGGTTGCCTGGTGGCTAAAGACGGAGGAGTAAGAAGGCAATGGCTTGGCGACCTTGGGGGTGGTAGCTCTTTAACTAGAGATGCTTCAGATGCTTTGTATTATGAAACCAAAAGATTAACGCTTTTCTAGTTCATTGATGTGAGCTGTGACTCACAGGGTACCATGGGATCATGCAGTGTGGAAATGCTCTAAGTAAAGGGAATGGAGCATTGCCCCAGTTAAGTTATCCCTAAGTCACATTCCTTGGTGGTGTGCTAAGGAGTCACTGCTGGGCATGCAGTGTGGTGGTAGCCAACCCAAACTTCACTGCCCATTTCCTCTGCAGATCCTTAGCATCAGGGAGAGATGGAGCTGGGTAGCAGGGGAGCCTCCAAAGGGGAGGAACAGTCCCAGCTGGGTTTGGTCTGTTTTTCCCACACACTGTCATTCTTCTGCGGTGCTTCCTCTCTCTGCATAATACTCTGTTATTTCCTCCCTACAATGGGCTCCTGCCACTACTGCTAATTAGCCCACGATAAACTTTGGTGTGAACAAAAGCAAGCAATTAAATGTCTGTTGCTTCAGCGTGAGCCCTGTCAGAGAAGTGATTTGTTGGTGGCAGAGCTGTGTTAGCACCTCCTCGGGAGGAAAACAAACCCATTAGCCTGCTCAGCCACTGGTACTGGGGAGTGGTGTGTCTGAGCTGCTTGTCTGGGGTGTGCAGGGCTGTCTTTGGTACAACACAGTTTCCTGAGGATCTGTGAGTTGCTGCTGAGTCTTGTGTCTTCAGTGTCCGTGTGGTACTGTGATCTCTGCAGTCACTACCCAAGCAAAATGGCTTGAGAAGTTACCGAATTGTGATTTATGTATGTGGGAGTTTGGGGATGGTTTTCGGGTTTTTCGTCTTTTTGGAAGACACATAAACATTTAAAAATCAATATGGACAGAGAAATAATCCTAGAATAAATCATAAAATCACAGAGTATTTTGGGCTGGAAGAGACCTTAAAGGTCATCTAATTCCAACCTCATTGACATGGACAGGGACGTCTTCTACTAGACCATGTTGCCCAGGGTCCCATCACTCCCAAATGAGGAGGAGACTTAGAAGGAGGAAGCAAAAAACAGGGCCTTTGGTTGATTCCGAGCCAAGTGAGGTTTGAATGATGCTTGCTGGGACTCCAGATGCATGTATCAAGATCTTGCTAGCTGCTTTTGCGTAATCTGAGCCCTAATGCTCAAACTCAGGTTTGACCCAATTGAGCAAAAAGCCCTATCGGAAGAAGAATAGGTATTTACATGGGATTCACTGATGTATGAACAGACTAAGGCAAGTTGGAGACTTTTTGGATTTGGGACCCACTTTCTTTTCAAAACTGGAGACAGAGTTCAAGTTATAAAAGGAAATATGAATTATTCCTGGGCAGAAAAACGCAATGGATCTTGGAAATCATGGAGTTAACGTATGTCCTCTTTTGACACACCACCCAACTGCTTTGCCAACAGTTGTCTCTGTTTATGTTGTAGCTCTCGAGCAGCTGCTCACAGAACTTGAAGATTTTCTGAGGATACTGGACAAGGAGAACTTGAGCAGCACTGCCGTTGTGAAGAAGAGCTTCCTCTCTGACCTTCTGCGTGTCTACACCAAGTCCAGTGGTACAGAAGAGGAAAACCAAGGATGGGGTGGTGGGCTGTCCTGGGAATTGCTACAGGATCTGGAAGCAACATTTTCCTGGAGGCTGGTGGGAAGGGGAGACAAGAAAATTAGAAGGAGAAAATGAAACTGAGTTTATTTTTGCAGTGACCTCTGATTGTTTATGTAGAATTACTATAGTTATGTGTCCAGCTTTACAAGCAAAGGATTCCCAAGATTCCTGATCCTTTCTGTTTTCCTTATTAAACCTTAAGTTTATTTAATCCACTTTGTAAGATACACAGGATGTACTGTTTGGCCAAGTTAATGTTTAAGTAGAAATTTTAACTTATGGAATTTCCTGACTATAAAGCACTTAATTTTTCTGCTTTTTATTATTGCTTGGGATTTTTCCTGCACGTTGCCTCAACCAACATGTTCTCCCCAAATGTACTCAGCAGAGACACCTTTTACATCTGTCTTTGTGGAAAAACTTAGCAGCATGAAAGTAGCGTGTGGGTAAAGAGTTCACTTTTCCCTTTGGTTGCAGGTGGTGATGAGGAGTATATTTATATGAATAAAGTGACAGTCCATAAACAACAGGGTGACCAAGAGAAACAAGACAAAGGTAAGGAGCTGAAGATTACTGGTTGCATCATGTCTTAATGGGGTGATGAAGGCACGTGCAGTTAGAGCCTTGCTTTACTGGTGCTCTGGCAGGTCTGGGAGCTGATGCAGTTGATGGTGTGGAAGGACTGCCATTTTCATAACATTCCCTTGGAAATAGTGCTCCTTGCCAACATTGTGAGGTTATTCCTGGAAGTAGCACTTTGGAGGTCATTATTTTGGGATAAAAATGTTGCCTTCTAAGGCTTGAAGCTCTAGTGCCTGCAATATTTAAGGAAGCCTTCATGCTTTCTTTGGCCACAAAACAAGTCACTTCACCTCTCTGGGACCTTGAAAGTATGTGTCTTCTTTATTGTGTGGTTCTGCTCTAGCCCAGAGGATCTGCACATAACCTTGTGAGGCAAGTTCCTGGGTGCAGCCTGCACTCTTGCTGTCTTCACAGGCAAAGCACCTTCATCTCCCAGGGATGCAAGAGTTCTGTGGTGTACAAGCCAAGAAATTAAACCTAGATAATATATTAATTTCCAATTTAGATTTCCCAAGTTTTGAATTTGTAACATGGCAAAGAACATAATTGTCTAAAAATGTTCTTCCTCTTTGAAGTTCATAATGAAAGCTGTTCTTGCTAATAGCGTGGAGTGAGATGATTAGTGACACACATCTTCTTAGTGCACACTTAGTTGGAGGCTGACCCTACCCCAGAGCTTCCAATCAAAATGGATGAGGCAAGAGGATGTAGCAGGCTGCTGTTGACGTGCTGGTCCTTCAGCAGTTGGGATAGCTCCACTTCCAGAGTTGCTTGGTTTGGTTTTATTGCTTTGGTATTTTTGTTTGTTTGACTTGTTTTGTTCTTTAAACTACCTGCAGCCAAATTTGGGTTGACTTCAAATGCTCCTGGAGACAGGATGTCCTCCCAGATCACACATGCAGCCCCAATGGGATCTCCAGACAGGGCCCTCTGGGTGATGCTGTAATGATCTATAACAGGATCACACACAGCCTCCTGGTAGTTTCCAGCAGCTGAGAGGCAAGAAACATCTCTTTATATAAGTCCTCATTTGAGTGGATAAAAGAAGGCTTGCACTGATCCACCATGCTGAAACACAGGGCAAATTTCAGACAATTTATTTCTGGAGTTGGTTCTTTTATTTCAGACTTTTCCCTGTCAGGGCCATGAGCCTGCCTACTCAGTCACTCCCTGTGGGACCTGGCACTTCTCTTTCTCTGTTTTCAACAACCTCCCTATTCCAAGTAAAACTTCTGAGTTATTTGGAAATGCTGAAGTCAGTGAGACACATGTGTGGGATCTTAGCCACAGCTGCAGCTGGGTGAGCAG
>NW_008693810.1:18452-18773 GCF_000695815.1 Acanthisitta chloris | reverse complement strand
AGCAGATGAAGGAGGCCCAAGTACCCATTGATGCTAAGGGGTGTGATATGCTGCAGTACAGTGATTGTGCAGCTCTCTTTACCCCATTTATCTACTGCTGCTCTGTGCACCAAAGGCCTGTGATGGGATGTGAGGACCACACTTTTGTGGCTGAGGCTGGCAGGACATCTCGTGCTCTGACAATAGCTGTGCTCAAGTGTGCTCTAGCAACACAGGGTGAAATGCTTTCCAAAGTGATAACACATCAACTCCAAAAGTCCCACCTCCAAACTTAAAAATATGGTATTTCTGCAGAAACTGTATTTCACTACTCTGTGTATC
>NW_008693810.1:0-18414 GCF_000695815.1 Acanthisitta chloris | reverse complement strand
CTCTTTCGAGATGCCTTTTGTATGGCACAGTAACTGAATTCACTGCAGTGAGTGATGAAGGCTGCAGCATTTACTTGATCTCATTTGCTTAAGAAACATAGCAAGTCTCTACCTGGCAAGTCCGGGGCTCTTCAGTGAGCCAAATGCCATCTCCTTCTGGAATTCAGCACAGGGGCAGGGGCCTGGGAGGTGGGACCAATGCATAGGTCTCCTGGTGGTGCACACTGCATTCCTCTTAGCCCAAATACCAGGTGACATTCTTTTACAAAGAACACAGAGCACAGATTAGTAACAGTACAGGTGTAAATTTCAGAAGGATTTTGGCTGGTTTTTCTTCCTCATTTTCCCTTCTAAATTGTCTCCAAATTCCAGGTTTTAGAGAGGCATCTTTATCAGAGGCCAGCTGCAAAGTGTTAATGCTTGTCTAGGAAAAAAAATACTTGCCTCCCACTCCAGTAAGGAAATAGTCTGTGATTTGTGGTGCCTGGCATGTGTAGCTGGAGAAGGAAGGGGTATGTACAGCACTTGCTGTGTGGACTCTCCGTACTGAAGTCATGCATTGGGTGCTTGTCTCCATACACAGAGATAGCTCTCCTCTGCAACCACAGAGCAGAAAAGCCTGTGACATTTCCCATGGGTCTTGTCAAGGATGAAGGTTAAAGTGGTAGCTCTTCTTGCAGAGAGCCTGAAAATCAAATCTCATCCTGCTCTGCTCCTCAGCTGGAGTACATGGGCATGTGTCCATGGAAGTGAGCAGGTTTCCAGCAGGGTGAGGACCAAAGCTGTGGTCTCCATCCTATGCTCCAAGGTTGGTGGGAGGAGGAGAAACTGCTGGTACAGAAATCAAACAGCATTTTCCTGGCACGGTGAGGTTCAGTGGGATGATTACTAGGTTTTATGGAGAGTCAAGAACAGATGGCCACCACTTGTGAAGGGTTTGGCACTGGTTTTTGCTGCTGCAATGTTTTCCCCTCTGTGAAGCTGAGCATGGGAAGTTCTGCCTGACACAGGAGGATGTGAGTTGACCTGTCTGTTTCACTCCGCTAAATAGACCCCTATAAAGTTCCCAGTGTGTTCAAATGTGAGTACAGAGAGAATCTTGGGGATTAGCTCACTCAGGCTTTAGGAAATCTTAACCTTGTTTTTGGTGCTCCCAAAAGTAGCAATGGCCTCAGCAGCTGCTGTTGGTGGAAAGTGTCTGCCCCAAGAGTGCCACCCCCTTGGTGCTTTACAGAAAAGGCCAACAACCTCCAACAGCAGCTTGTAGATATAACTAGCAGTATAATCATGGGGTACTTTGGTAGGTGGATCTCCCCATGATCAGTTGGTGTCATAGGCTCATCTGCTTTACTCTGTTTGAACCTTACAAGACATCTAGCAGCCCTGCTTGTGGGGTGCACACAGCTGGCTGGAGATGGTCTGCTGATCCATGGACCTGTGTCCTCATGACTTACCTTAGTGCAGATCACCAGAAGACCCATGACAAAGGGAGCAATTTGTCACAAGAGGTGTGTTTAGGAATTTTGTGCAATTAAGCCAGGAGCTGGCCACAGCCTGGCAGGCCAGAGCTGTCATTGTGGCTTCCAAGCCCCAGATGTGAACAGAGTAATGTAGTTTCCAGCTTCTATTTTTAAAGCCCAGAAATATGCAGCAAAGTTCCTGCTCACATCTCCTCAGCACAGCACTGACCACTGCTGGGCACTGCACGATGCCTTGGCGGTTTCTGTATGTGCCTGAGGAATGTGGCTGGAGCATCAGCAGGTGACTAGAGAAGCTGCAGCATCAGCTCACTGCAGATTTTGGACCTAATTCCCTTATGTAATTTGCTGGACTTGCAATATCTGGATACCTTAGCCTCGTTTCTTCAAGGTATTTCATGAGAAACACTGTAAAAGGGAACTTTCCCTCTGCACAAGATAATGCCTTCAAAGTTCTTCATTTTTCAGCCATTCATGCCTTGCTCCCACTTGTTCCCGAGCATTACTGCTGTGCACTATCTTGGAGGTCATGGGATTTGGACATTTGCTTGAGGCCACCCAGGAGCCCTGTGGTGGGGGAAGAGGGACTGAACACAAGTTTTCTGAGCCCTCAACGTACCCTCCAGCTACTGAATCACTCTGCATTCAGCTGCTTGGAAAATCTGACTTCCCAGAGGCAGACACAGATCGCCTGGAGCAGTTCTGCTGTGATATGCCCTTTCACATGTTTGGCCTGGGCTGCTTCAAGAGCAACTCTTCCTTCAGCAGCAGCTACATTACTGTTCATGTCTGGCTTTGATAAGCCACTGAGCACTCAGCTAGGCGGCCACCTTTGCAGTTTGCCCTGAGAGCAGGGTGGGGTTAGATCCAGTATTTGGGAAAGGCAGCAGGGGAGCAGCCAGTCACTGACCTGTCTGTTCATAGCAGCAGGGATCAGAGCCAGCAAGGACTAAAGTGCTGTGGATTTCCAGATACTGTGTAATGTCTGCCCATGATGCTTCTCAAGACCCTTTAAAATCTCAGCAGTGAGTCTGGCCTTCACAGTTTTCCCTCCAGAAGGAAAAAATATGTCCTAAAACCAGAGGTCAGCTCTTTTACTGAGTCTCCTAGTGTCACATTCCTGGCTATGGCCTGAAATGACATGGTAGCCCTGCCTGTAATTGTCACTCTGCTTCCTACTGAAATAGCACCTCGCTGCTCCAGCACAGCCCAGGGTAGTGAGTGCTCTCCTGGGAGATATGTCATTGATATAATTGTGATTCTGGCTTGCAGTGCTGGATCAGAGAAACTCCTTGACCAATGGAGACTCAGGACTGCATTCGTCCCCTCCTCAGAAGAGTCTACCAGACCTCCCTCCTCCAAAGGTAAGTGTTGTACATTCCTTGCTTTCTACTACCTCAGCCTGAGGTTCTGAACTCCTTCACTGCAGGTCAGCATGTGGCTGGTGCAGGCTCTGCAGCTGGGATGGCTGGGCATCCAGAAACCCCTGTGGTTCCCAAAGCTTGGGCACAGATGGAGCAGGCAGCTGTGGGAGCCTCAGGTTTCCCATGAGTTTGCAGGAGCACTGTGCAAACAGGGCTGTGTCCCCTGCTAGGGAGACCCACACCCATTGCATGGCAATCCAGGCTCAAGGAAAAAGTGAGGTTTTCAAAGAAGCAAAGGTGATGATGGCTCTCAGGTGCTGGTTTGGAAGTCTCCCCTGAGTTGTAAAGCAGCTGTGCCTGGGCTGCTGATGTGGACTTATAAAAGCCAGAAGTCCTTCAGCTGCAGGGTGGTGGAGTGGTCATTGGGCAGTGCCAGGATCTCCCTTGCTGGCAGAGCCTTACTCAGTTTGGCCATTACCAGAGGTTTGCTTACAGTAGCTGGAGCACCTAGTGTTGTCTGTGTATTGGATGGCTGTGCCAGTGTTGTACAGCCCACAGGTCTGAGAGGAGAAGTTGCTGGCACTAGATTTTTCTGTAGGGCAACTATAAATCAGTTAAACACCATCAGCTTTCAGTGGGATGTTGTCTCTGTGCCAGCAAGCCAGCTCAGCTCTCATAGAGACATGGGTCATCCTTGAGACCCTGGATGTTGCTTTTCAGTACTTGTTGCAGCATGAGAATTACTGTAACTGGGATTTCAGGATGTGAAAGGAAAGGAGGGCAGGGGAGTATGCATGGGGAAGAGGGGGAGGCATGGACGAGGATGTGGGTGGTACATCCATCAACCACGGAGGAGGATCTGCTCTTTTCCCAGGAAGGAGGATGCAGGGTGAAGCCCCAGGACTTTTGCCTGGGGGGCTGTGTGGCTCAGCTGGAGTTAGCTGGAGGAGCTGGGAAAACAAGGGGGCAGGACAAATCCTTGGCCGCAGTGCAGTTGCCTGCTGGGAGCTGTTCCAGCCCTGGGGAGCTCTGCCCACGCAGCTGGCTGGGGACACAGTGCTGGAGCTGGAGTTGCCTGGGAGCAGTGACCAGAGCAGGAATTGCTGTTTGTCTTTGTGTTTCTCAGAGATGGCAGTTCAGTGGAACGAAGACACTACTGGGAAAGCAGCAGTTGGTTGTCCCCAGGGCATCTCTGCCTGTGCTTGGTGCAGCCGAGCTTTCTGATCAGGGAGTTAAATGAGGGAATTAGGGAAAAAAACAATCTTGGATTTTAGCTGAGAAGGGTACCTAAGCCATCTGTCTTCTCATAGACCTGTGCTGGGAACTACTTTCTTGCACCTGCTTACCACTCCCTTGGATACAGCAGTCAACTACCGCTTCACTGTGAGCACCTGAGTGTCAGTGAGCTGTTGGTAGCAAAGATATCTGAGATATAAGAAATATGTGGAAATTGCTGATGTGGGGAAATGGATCTTCCCTGTCTGTGTTTCTGGCTCCCAGTGTGCGCAGGAGCCACAGCCACCTGTGCGATGGAGGAGGGAGCATAACTCCTGGCACTGAAACTGGGAGGTTAAGAGAGGAACTCAGGTCTATTTTAGCTCTGCAGAGTTTTCTGTGGTTTGGTGATGCTAAAGCACCCTGTGGTGTGTTGCTCTACACTTGCCTTTTGAGTCACAAGGAGAAATTTGGAGGGAAAGCTCTGCACAGAAGATTGTTCCTGGCATCCACTGACACCAGCAGTCAATGGGCGACCCAACAAGGGTGGCCCAGATGAATCCCGCTAATTTATTTGGATTTATTCCAAAGCAGTCTTTAAACAATGAGTTCTGCTTGCCATGTCTTAGGCATTGGTGACCTCTCATCTGCCACAGCCCTGGCAGCTCTGCCCCTTTCCGCAGATGAGAGTCATGTGGTGTGGTGTTTGCATGCTCATTGTGCCATAATGCAACAGGCAAATGTTCTGCAAGGGTCAGTGTGGTTAAATAACACAATATATACCCTTTGACTTAAACTAGAACAATGAGTTCTGCTTGCCATGTCTTAGGCATTGGTGACCTCTCATCTGCCACAGCCCTGGCAGCTCTGCCCCTTTCCGCAGATGAGAGTCATGTGGTGTGGTGTTTGCATGCTCATTGTGCCATAATGCAACAGGCAAATGTTCTGCAAGGGTCAGTGTGGTTAAATAACACAATATATACCCTTTGACTTAAACTAGAAACAAAACTACGCCATTTGGAAAGAGAAGAGAAAAAAATAGCATCTGGGGCAGCTAAGGTGCAGTCCCTCCTAGTCCCTGTTGGCTTCCATTGTCTGTAGGAAACAAAAGAGAGGCAGCCCCTTCCCTGACACTTGTGGGATGGTGTCAAATGAACCCACAGAGTTTCTTTGTGTAGGCAATTTGTTTATGGTCATGGCACAGTGTGAGCTGACTATGCACAGGAGGCCACCAGAGATGGCAATTACAGACACATTCTCCGGCCAGGGAAGGAATTAAGTAAAGCTTTGGAGTGACTGGGTTTGGTTTTGTTTCTTTAATTTAACATATTGGAACAAGTTCCTAAACCTTCAAGTGTTTGGAAGGCAAGTGTTTTCCAGCAGTGTCCTACATGGCTCTGGAGCACAAGTTGAGAGTCTGCTCACAGCATATGGTAGACCCACATAAGAAGGAGATTTTATCCAAGACACTTGAGAAGTTTGGGAGGTTGGCAGAGCCATGGGCAGCTCACGCACATGGGAGCAGGACACATGACTTTGGTGTGGTCAGGGTTCCTTGCTTCCACAGGCTCAGCAGCTTCCCTTTGTGGGCAGTTGCTGGCCAGTAAACCTTTTCTTTCAAAGCTTCCTTTCCCCTTTTGGGCACCAATAGCTGTTGGTGGAAGTATCCGGGGCAGGATGGGCGGCTGTGAACTTGCTGATGGTGTTGGCATGACCTGCAAAGGGGCTGATCTTGCCTTAGACTGCCCTGCAGTGCTGATGCCCAGCTGGCTCCTCTTCTCCAGACCACCAGGGGCAATCACGTGGGCTGGCACGAAGGACCATGCATGATCCATGACCTTCAACATTGCTGTCTCTGGAGGGAGAGACCTGCTCTTCTGCCTGTCCTCCTGGAAGGAATGAGGCTTTAGCCCTGCGTGCAGTGAGCATTCTCTGCAGGGCTTGCACAGCCCTGGTCAGAGGCCAGCTGAGGTGCTGTGAGCCAGAGCATACTGCTGTCAGATGAGTGGGAGTGGTTTGACCCGGGTGAGGAGAGGGGTTACCTCACTGCAGAACAAGGGGAAGCTGCTGTTAGGTCACGTTGGGAGATGGGATGCCATGTATTTGGGAAGACTGTAAGCTGTATGCTCATCCTACTGTGATCTCCAGCTCTGTTGTCTCACGTTCCATAGCAAAGTGACTTACTTGAAAAGTAAAAGGTTTGTTTCTTAGCTTCAGGGTTTTTTTCCTCATTGTTGGTATTTCTAAAGGATCAAGACACTGTTTTTCCTGCCAGCCCTTGCTTGTGTTTAGGGAGGGGTTTGGCAGGCACCACAGGGATTTTCCAGCACTTGGACTCTTTTCAAAGGTTGAATTTCCATCGATGTTGTTTGTCCATTTCCTTCATTTTTTTTGTCAGAGCACAATTAAAGATTTCTGATATAGTTTCTAACACAGAGGTTTTTAGCTGTTGGTTTGCCATCAGTCAGAGACTTGGAGACACGACCAGCAACTGCTCAGGCTAAGCTTCCAGTGTAAAGCCAGGATTGCACCAACTGTCCTTTCTGGTTCCCTGATAAGATAATCCATAGCACAGAGGATCATCCCCCATTGTGATGAGCAGCTTAGGGGGGTCAGTGAAGCAGGCAGAAGTCCCAGTTCATGGTCAGGCCAATGGGTTGCAATTGCTACTTTTGAGGAATGGGTTGCAACTGCTGTTATGAGTTGATCTTCTCAAGGCTTTCAGCAATATGAAAGAAAGTAACATTCATGACACAATTATACAGTAATTTCAAAGGATTTCTTTATATTTGAGCTAACTGTCCCATATCCTGGTGTACACATCTAAAAGATCTCATCCACTGAGATGCACTGGAGTGCTAAAAAAACAAAGAACAAAGCATGCCCCATTATTTTCAAAGATCTGTTTTTACCTTAAATCATGCTTCTTTTATGTATTTATTCTGCAGATTCCTGAAACAAAGCAACCTCCAGTCCCCAAGATTGAATCCCCAGAGGGATATTATGAAGAGGCTGAGCCATATGACATCTCTGTAAATGGTATATCACAGCTAACTCTTGGTGGGGGTTCATGTGGGAGATGGAGGACTTGAAGTTTATGAGAATGAGTAAATGAAAGCACAGACATTTCTTACAGCTGGTGTGACAAATTTGTTTTCTGCTGCTGATCACACTTGATATTACAGATCTAATGCTGTTTGGAAAGAAAAGACTAATTAATTACCCAATTTTTAACCTTCCTGTAGAAGTAAGTAATATGCTTGGGTTAATATAACATCACTGTAAAATATGACAAACCACTGTGGGTTCTCTTTGTCTTGATGGTTCTGGCAGATATGCTGTAGTCAAACACAGGTTTCTATTCGGGAGTGAGTGGTGAAACTGTGGTGGCTTGAATTCCTGTCCTAGTGCTCTAATTGTCCCCTTGGGGCTCAAAATCCATGGCTCTGTTGGTCTTTTAGGCGTGATAACCATTTTTATAATTGGCTATTTATTTAGCTCTGTCTCTTGTGGCCATTTAACCATCTGTAAACTTGATTAGGAAGCCACACTTCGTGTGAGGGGACAGCGTGTGGGTTCCCTCTGCATGCACTCATTTGCTGCCTGGGTCAGCACTTCCCAGCCCTGTCCTCAGCAGTGCCACCCATACCTATCACCCATGGGGTCCCCACCCCTCCAGGAGGAGATTGCTGCATGCAGGCCGAGCAACCAGATTCTCACTTTTTAAGATGTATTCCTGCATCCTTCTTTTAGTGAACACCCTTCATGAGAGATTGCCTTCCTCTGATCTGATAGCAGAGCTGATCTTGTCATCACTTTCTAATCCATTTAAGCCCAAATGAAACAGATTATATCACTGCTGCAGATGCAGATCTCTGCTCATCAGCCTTGGCTGCCACAGAGTATGTGGCATGGGGCAGAGTTGGGCAGGGAGAGACGAGGCAAGCAAAGAGGTGAGAGTTAAGGGTAAAAGATTTGGATCTAAACCTTGGCTGTTGAATCTGAGCTGCTTCTGAGAGAAGTTGAGTCTCCTCCAGCTCCAGTGTGCACCACTGGACTTTGAAGCTCCTGGCAGGGAAGCACCAGTGGTGCCACTGTTCAAAGTGGCCAAGGGTTGATGTGTGTGAACATCCCTCACTGCCTGTGTGCACCTGGCACTTCAGGACAGCTCGTGGCTCAGTGTGGGCCATTGCTCTCATGAAGGCTGAGGAGTTACAGGGCTAAACAACAAAAAAAGGGAGATGTAGAAAAATCTTTGTTTGACTGAACTATCCTGTTCTGGCTGCAACTACATTACAGCAGTGAACAGGAAGATCAACCCAGCTCAGCTGGGAAAAGGTGCAGACTCATTGTGACTGGGGTGTAGCATACAGAGGAGAGGTTTCCCCAGCTCTGCCATGTGTTTTGCTGAAACGCTCTGGGTTGTTTGATGAGGTAAAGGCTGTGATGCACAGGGCCTGTTGAAGCCCTCCCACAGGAGGGGCAGCACAGGGTGCTGCAGCCTCATCCCCATGGCAGAGCAGTTCCAGTTGCCTGCACTGTAAGATAAATGAAGTTTTTTTTCCCCTGCTGCACATTTGGAAAGTAGATAATATGTTAAGAGCCATGGCATGAAAGGACATATGCTGGATCAGCTGGAGTAACAGTCATGGATCCATGTGCTGGGATACCCACCTTATGTTATCCAGGCAGCTCCATAAACTCACCCTGAGTTCAGGGACTTGTCTGACAGGAGTGATAAACACACACCCAACTTCCACCTCTGCTTTCCCTTGGTAACCTGCTGCTCGAGTTGCAAATACATCCACCATCCACTGAAATCTAGGCCGGTCAGATGCTTAAGGAAATGAGAGATCAGAGCCCTGCAAAAAGAGAGAAAAGCCCATATGATGGGACCACTATCAAAATGAGGCAGCTCTGAGTGTGGCTGCTGTGAACAGCTGTTGTACCAGCAGGGTCAGTGTTTTACCAAGCAGTATCACAGCTGTAAGCAGAGAGATGAGTCTGTGAACCCAGCAGAGATGGGATGTAGGATTCCAGGCAGTCCCTCACCACCAAGGTGTGTGATGCCTTTGCCTCCTGTGACTATTTTGCCCCTGGTCCCCTCTGCAGGCCCCAGCAGGTCCCTTCTACACAAACCTCCCAGTGTGCTATAATGACAAGAGCTTTTAAGGTGCTTTGTGTGAAAAGGAAAGCAGCATCATATCACTGAGAATTTCTGTGCTTTTTGGCAGCCTCATGTTTGAGGTGGGGCTTTGGAGTGAGCCAGAAGGAGGAGCAGGGAGTGAGGTGGAGCAGCCAGGTATGTGGCAGGAGAAGGCTGCTGGGGCTCAGGAGAAGGTGAAGCATGGCATGCAGGGGGAGATGCTGGGAAGGTGCTGATGCCCTGGTTTGCCTCGAGAGATCAGTCTGCAAATCCTGTAGCACGTGGGCAAACCTGCAGGTCCCTGTCCTGCCCTTTGTTTCAACAAGCACAAAACTGGGCTCCCCATCCCTTCCCTGCCCCCCTTCTTTTCCACCCCGTGCCTTACCAGATGTTGATAGTGCCTTGTACCTGTCCTACATGGAGTGATGCTCATTGCTAGCAACCGCCTTGGGACCTTGGTGTCACTGCTGTTGCTAAAGGGCAGTCTGGACATGCATGGGTTTGCCCTGGGCAAGGATGCTAAAGCCTGGCCCCAGTAATCCGTGCCAAGCCCTCTGTGCTCACCCCTTTTCCCCAGAAGCTGGACAGGGAAGGGATCAGTGATCCAGGGAGGTGATGGTGGTATTTCTGACAGAATTACAGCATGAGCCTTGGAAGACACCCATGAATCCCCAAACAAATGGGCGTAGTGAAAGCAAACAAAAATAGGAACACTGCTAAAATGAGTGGGTGCACTGCCAAGAAAGGACATCAAAGCAACCTCCAGATGGGCTAAGGAGATAGAGGCTTCGTGCAGCATCAGAGGTGGGACTGCGAGGCACTGTAGCAAACCGTGGGTGAATTAATTAACATGAAGGAGGCGGTGAGTCCGCCGGGTCTCAGGGTCCCTCTTTCATCAGCAGGATCCCCGCCCCTCCGCTGGGAAAGCCTCTGCCTTTCATTTTACAGCCCCAGCAAACGCTGCTGCTTCCCTTCCCTCCTGGGCTGAAATGTGTTAAACCGTTATCGCTCGCCTTTGCATAATTGGAGGGTGTGATAAGAAGCAGAGTGAACACGGGAGGGCTGACTGTGGCTGCCAACTGAGCAATAATTATTCCAGCTGAAACAGCTCATCTGCCCTGGATGATTTTAATTACGATGACGATGATTCTGTTTTAAAGGGGGTTGCCTTGTTTGAGGGGATGGTTTGAAAACGTTGTCCCTGTTTGAAGTCTCACCATATGTATGGCATGCAGGGATGGGACAGCCCCACTGGCTGATGGAAGCACAGGGCTGAGCCAGACTGACGCCCTTGTTCTCTGCATTTGCTTATCTGTGGCTTTCTCACTTTGTTTCCCTTTCTCTTTCCTTTTGACTGTGCAGGTCTTTTTGGTAGGCTTGCTGCGGCTGGACCCAGGCCAGGGTTGCAGGTTACTGAGGGCGTAATTTATGCCACAATAACAATGGGTATGGCATGCTTTCCAAACCTGAAGTGCCTTTTTTTAAAGAACAAAAAAAAAAAATCCACAGAAAACCTCCTAACATCTCAGTTCTAGCAAAGATGATCAGGTATCTCCCCCTGGCATTGCCTGTTATGTGCATGGAGGGTAACCACCTCTCTTCTCTCCCTGCTTGTTATACACAAGGCAGCACTTTTTGTGGCTTTCCCTGTGCTCAGGATGACAGTGAAGAGAACTTCCCTAGCCTTTATTCTGCTGTTTCTGTATGTGTAGGAATGCTGGCTGTATTGATGAGTAGCCATTTGGTGAATGGTTGAAGGTGCTCTGCTGGGGCAGAGGCAGCTCAGGTGTACACAATGGTTGGAGCTTCCAGCATCATGGCATTGATTTAGCTCCCTGGGAGGTCATGGGAAGACACAGGAGAGCAGAAGTGGATTTAGATAAAGACATCTGAGATCATTGCTGCCAGTGGTGCCTGAGCTGTATGACTTGGGACTGAATGAGCCTTAATAGTGACCACATTGTTGTCTCAAGTCACCCAAGCAAGGTTTGTGCTAGTTTGCCAACTACACAGCCTGGTAAAGGCCTTTCCATCGTGAGGCCATAGCAGTGTCATCAGGTCAGCAATGGTTACAGCTCTTAGAGAAGAGCTCATCTCATGAGGACCCACATTTGTGATGTTGTTGATGCACAAATAAGCAGCCAAGGCTCCCACTGAGAGCATGGAAGGAAAGTGCTATTCCCCCAGGAAGAAGGTGGCAGCCTGAGACCTAATGCCTAGGTGAGGGGCACCAGAGACTGCCAAAAGGGGCCAGAGGGGCAGTTAGTGATAGCCCCATGTTGATAAGAAGGGAGATTTAGATGAGGTTCCCTTAGGCACCTTTGTTGCTGCTGCTGTTTAAGGAGGGATCCCTAGCAGTGCAGGTGTTTGTGGGGATGAGAAACCTCAACACTTTTACTCCACCTGAATTTCTGTGCAGGGTGCCTGTGGACAAGGTCTGCATAATGGGAGTGCATTGAGGGAGGTAAAGTTTTCCCATAAAAGATGGATAGTCTGGTACGTTAAGGGTATGGAGGTGATGAGCCTGTAGTGGAGACTTTGTAAGGGAGTATTTGCTTTTCAACAAGTTTGTTTCATTGGTGCAGCTTTGATCACTTGAGGGATGTTATAGAATGAGATTACACTGGGGATAAGGGTGTAGCTTTGTTACTTTATCTCAGCTACTTTTATTTTAACAACAAATAAACCAAACTGAAATGTTCTTCAGTGAAGCTCCTAATGATTTTTTTTCCTTCTTTCTGACTGCTTTTCTCTTTTTAATTTGCACCAGTCTGATAATGTTACTATTATGTAGATGCTAAGATTAGATTAAATTCTAGTGAGAGAAACTTAACAAATGTTAAATGCTGTTTGGTAGGACAAGAATGCAAAACCCTACACAGATGCTGCCCAGGTCTTACCATCTTGCTCTGTGAGCTTATCTCATGAATAAGAGCTGTACTGTGAATGCCAGCAGAGCATTGCAAATCCCCCGGCAGTCACTGGGATCATTTTCATTGTTTCTGATGAGTCTGGTACCAATGATCAGCTGAAATCTCCAATAACCTGCAGTACATTAGAGCTGGGTCTTGAAAATCCCAACTCCTAATAACATAGCAATCTATTTAAGAATGGCCATGAAAAATGTGATTACTGTTACTCACAGCTGCCATTTATGACTAATATTTGCTGCTGCAATAGTGTTTTACTTCAAAGCCCCTTGCTGTCCCTTATATGCTGTATAGAGAGGGGGACCTGTTAGCCCAGAGAGGGAAAGTGGAATGACATCTCAAGATCATTGCTTGCTGCATGGCCTTGCAAATACCATTTTTACTTCTGACATTCAGAGGACAAGGGCTGATTGTAGCTTGCTATTGCCATAAAAATTGTGTTTGGCTTGAAGAGGAAAGTAGAAAAAGCATCTCTGGGGAGCGTGGGGGAAGCAGCAAACATCAGAAAATGTCTAAGGGAATGTTCTCAAATTTGTGGTCAACTGAGAAGTGTCTTTTGAGTGTTTGCTAACAGAGTCTGTTAGGCACAAAATATTGCAATGTTGGGCTAGATAGAAAAAAGGACCTATGAGGGTTATTTTCCTATTGATTATCCTCCCGTAGGAGAGCCTCAAAAGACACGTCCCTGCACTGGAAGCTTTTGCATGTGTGAGCATGGCTGAGGCAAGCATTAGGCTCAGAGTTATTTCTATAAATGTATGTAGTGATAGAGTTTTTCTTTTGTTATAGAAGATGGTGAAGCTGTTAGTAGTTCCTATGAATCTTATGATGAAGAAGAGAGCAGCAAAGGCAAGTCAGCAACCCATCAGTGGCCATCCACAGAGGCCACCATCGAGCTGATGAAGGACGCTCGCATCTGTGCCTTCCTGTGGAGAAAGAAGTGGCTGGGACAGTGGGCAAAACAGCTGTGTGTTATCAAGGACACCAGGCTGCTGGTGAGTAGATCCTCCACTCTCTGCCTAAAACAACCAGTTTTCATGAGCTGGGGAGGGAAATGGCACCTCAGGCCATGTTAACTGGCTGACATTTCCCAGGGATTTGGGGATCTCATTCCATTTTCATAAGGAACGTGGGCATGGGACTGCTGAGAGGGGCACAAAGGCACATTTATGACCAAAATCCCAACTCCCCAAAATGTTTAGGGATGCTTTTGGGGGAAACCTTTTGAGATGGTTAAGCAGTTAATCCCACATGCTAACCACATGCCTGACCCTCTAGCAGTGAGAGGTATTTCAGATTATATGTATATACATGCACATAGATGTATGTGTATCTATACATGCAGAGATGTCTTGTGTGTAGTCTGTGTAGACTTTGTAGGACACAGCTTTGTAGGACCTATAGGACCTCTCTTCAGTGTACTTAATGCATGTGGTGGCACTGAGTCACATACAGGGTTGAGTTCACACCGACAAGCAAGGGAAGGCTCCTCCTTTGCCTCTTACCCCCTCCCATCTTCCTTCCCCAGTGCTACAAGAGCTCCAAAGACCACAACCCTCAGCTCGACGTGAATTTGCTGGGCTGCACTGTCATTCACAAGGAAAAGCAAGTGAGGAAGAAAGAGCACAAGCTGAAAATCATCCCTATGAATGCTGATGTCATCGTGCTGGGGCTGCAGAGTAAAGACCAAGCAGAGCAGTGGCTTAGGGTCAGTGGTGCCTTCAGGACTTGACCTGCTGGTGCTCCCATGCTTTGCTGGGAGACTGTATCTTATCTCAACCCTGTCCTTGTGTGTTCTGGCTCCCTTCCTCGCTGCAAGCCTTTATACAAATACACCACTTAATTTTCATTTCCTGGGATAGCTTCTTCCTGCAGTTCCCTGCCACCTTCAGCATGCTGGAGTGCATGCAGCTGCCTCCCAGCCCAGCTGCTGTGGCAGGGGGGATGTCTGGGGTGGGTGCCCAGCGTAAATTGGCTGAGGGCAGGGGTAAATGTGGCCCTTCCCCTGAGACAGGAGCAGCAGCAGAGGCCTTTGTGGAGCCCACAACAGCATCAGGGCTGTGAGATGCTGGGGCTGCCTTTGCTGCCAGCCTCTCCTGGCTGACTCAGATCCAGCAGTTCCTGCTGGCTGCCCGCTGCAACACCAGGATGGTCCCCAGGGTCACAGGGACTGTAAACTGTGGGTCTCCCAGGCTGCTGTGGTTTTGTCTGTCCTGGGTTGGGGAGAAGTATTGATTCTGTTACTGTAGCACTCTCACAGACTGTGGCTTCCCCTTCTGCACAGGTAATCCAGGAGACCAGTGGTCTGCTGTGTGAAGGAGGCAATGAAGGCAACCAGTACATCCCAGATTCACAGCGCCTCAGTTACCCAAAGGTACATCTTGTCTCTACAGGGGGAACAAGCACTCTAGTCTTTTCCACCCTTTAATAAATAATAATGTAGGTGCCCTAATTTTATCTGAGCAAAAACTGATATGGGTGTAACCAGAGCCCTGTGCTGCTCAAAAGGAGCATTATTGGAACAATCTTAATTTTCCTGTGCAATCTAATTTTGTAGCCATATCTTTGCCCTCAGACTGATTCAGCATTTGGCCCCTCACCATACAGGGAAGCAGCCACTATCTCATCCAATGGGACAGTTGTGTTCACCAAGAGCTTTGGGAGGGACATAGAATGTTTGACGCCAGGGCTTGGGCCATCTCTAATCCAGGTTTAGGTGACACTCACCTGGGAGCAGCTTGTCCCAAAACAGTGGGAGGTGAAAGAAATTTTCATGAGTCTCTGATGCACACCCAGAACAGACCTGTTTGAGCACCTGACCAGTGTCTCTGCCCATGCCTTACAGGGACTGTCAAATGCCCCCACCATCCAGGCTGGTGGTAGGAGGCCATAGAGTGCCACCAGTGGTGCCCCAGTGTCACCTCAGAGGTGAGCCCAGCTGGAGTGGTGCATGTGCTGGATCTGCCCATGCTGGGCTCAGAAACAATAAGGGCACAGAGTGAGTGAACTGATGTCTGGGTGAAAGTGACCACTACAGAGAGGGTGGGACCTTATAATACAGGAGAGGGGGAAAAAGGTCTTTGCAGTATGTCCTGGGTGGAGGAATGGGTGACATGCATCTGTGGAGCTTGTGTCTGGTGCTTGTTGACAGGTGGAGGTATCCGAGAGATACTCTGCAGCTTCTGAGAGTGGGAGCAGCACAGATGGCCACACAGAGACAGCTGAGACAAAAGATGGTAAAACCTCACCTTGGGAATGACAGGGAAAATGGGCCCTTGACCCTGCATGAGGCAAGGGTTTCTGTAGCATCTCCTGCCACTGCCACCTCAAACAGACCTGATGCAGGGTGCAAGCTTTGTGTGTGCATTCACTGCCTGTGAATTTGATTTCAGTGATTATTTCTGTAAAGAAGCAACAGGTGGATATTGGGATTTCTCAGCAGTTACAGAATTAGCATGGGGTTTGAGAAACCATAATGTGACATCTGGTCTACCACAGAGCTCCTACTTGACTCTGGGCAAGTCACTTTGGACAGTTTGAGATGGCATAAATACAATCAAAGTGACTTTCCTATAGAGAAATCTGGAGTCCTGTGTGAAATGCTGAGCTGCCTTTAATGGGATGATAGTTACACCTTCTCACTAGGGCATCAAGCTCTGGGCTTTAAGCTGCATTCCCATTCCCCATCTATAACATGGGACAGGTGAGTACAGTAACAGAGGAGATGCTGTATTAGAAGAATGTGGGACTCATCTATATAGTGGATAGAGAGAAATCCATGCTGAGGACTCACTGGAGTCACCCAACAGGTGGAGTTCAGCTACTGTGTCCCTCTATGCTTGGACTTCATAATTTTGTTATGATAGCAGGTAGGAAAATCTGGGCTGAAAACATCCAAATCAATTTATTACCAGTATTACCTGGTGATTACACAACCTTATTCACACACTGACTGATGTGCTCTGTAGGAAAATGATGGAGGCTCTTTGAACATAAACTTTCCCCCTCCCCACCTTGAGTCCCTGTTTTAGAGAGGAAAATACTTGAATGGAGTAAATGTTTATGGGTAATGGTTTTAAAGTCAATTCTTTGTAGTGTAAGAAGTGAAGGCACATGCACAACAAGACCTGTGCAAACAGCCTCCCCCCTGCTCTTGGAGTGACTGGCCTTTGGTCAGAGCTAACCCAAGTTTAAAGCAGTATAATTAGAATTTTCAGCAAATCTCTAACTGAGCTTACTGGTGCTGTCTTGCTCATCAGCTCCCTGGGCTTTGGACAATTACAGCCTGTCCCTGAGTCACAGGTTTGCCCTCTGCAAGGGATGTGTGTGATGTGAATGCAGGACACCCAGCTGGGACAGGGGGCTGTGTGTATGGCTGTAAGCTGGGAAAGCCATGCATGTGTCTCTTTCATTTCTGGTAGTTAAGAAGAAGGGCACAACTGGCCTGAAACTGAGCAACCTGATGAACCTTGGGCGGAAAAAGTCCAGCTCCCTGGAAAGCCCAGAGAGATCCCTGGAGACTTCAAGTAAGTGGCAGCATGAGCCCCACTGAAGGGACTTGCCTCAGGGCTGGATCTCAGTGTGTAGAGCAGGATGAGAACCAGGCATCATCCTCCTCAAATATGCCTGTGCCAGGCGTCCTGCTCTGGGGTGCAAAGAGGCCACAGTCTGCTTGGTCTCTGCCAGTAAATCCATGCAGATTGTGGTGTTTTGTACACATTAAGGTGACTGTGGATGAGCAATAGCTTGCAGGGCTACCCAAGAGGAAGGGCATGTAATGTCAGACATACACACAGTGGGCATCTATGCTGCTTTTCCTGGGCATCAGCCCAAGGTGTGGCAGCCAGTAGGGAGAGAGTTGTCTGGGTCAGCTGGTATTTGCCTTCTGGGACTGACTTTGTCCAACCATCTGCAGCCAACTTGCTGCTCCAAACCTAACCTGAATTTTGAACGTTTCATTTTGAAGAGATTTTTACCCTTTTCACCCTGTTTTGTATGGATAGGACAGCTTGTCTTTGTGCTCTTGCTCTTTAGCTTTGTGTTGTCTGGTGGTCTCTTAACATTAGACATCCCCATGCACATAAATTAATTTGGATTTCCTCGCCCAGTGGGGTAAAAAAATGTCTAAGTGAGCTGTACTTGCTTGCAGGTTACCTGAATGTGCTAGTGAACAGTCAGTGGAAGTCACGTTGGTGTCAGATAAAGGATGGTCACCTCCATTTCTACCAGGACAAGAACAGAAGCAAAATGGCTCAGCAGCCCCTGAGTTTGGCAGGTTGTGAAATTATCCCAGAGCCAAGCCCTGATCATCTCTACTCCTTCCGCATCCTGCACAACGGGGAAGAACGGGTCATTCTGGAGGTAGGGTGCATATCTCCAAGAAAGCTCTGTTTTTAAGTCATCAGCTTGGGCATCTTAGTAGGTCTAAATGCCAATGGTGTCCTCCATAGGAACCCTCAGTCCAGCAAAACAGAACCTGAAGCATGAGACTTCGGTTCGCCTGCCTGTGGTCACCTAGAAGGTGTCCCACATACCAAATAATCCAGGCTGTCTGATGCTGGTGCCTCCAGAGGATCATTCAGCCTTCATCTTAGGCACTCATCTTAGGATGGGATGAAGGGTCCTCTGGAGATGCCTGTCTTTCTCCAGTGGATAACCTTGGATAATTAGGTTCTATGGAATGCAATTCAGATGGTTAATGTTAGATGAGAAGAATGCCACTGTAGGGATTTAAGTCTGTGGTTAGGAGGAATAGGGAACTTCATCTTTTGATGACAGAGCCCCAAAGCCATAGGTCATGCATCCCAAGCAAACCAATCACAGATCTGACCCTGAAAGTGCAAGTGAATTCATCTCCATCTGTTACTTTCCTTTGCCTGCATCCAGGACTGTTTATCTCTAATCTTAGTTCTCTCTGACGACAGCATGATTATAGTAGGAGGTGGACAATGTGAGCAATTTCCTGTATTTTTCCAGTGGGTGGAATATTTATAGCTAAACAACTGACTTTGAGGGCATGCCATGAAGTTTGAAGATGTTTTTGTTTAGCTTCTGATTCAGGGTATGTCTGTATCTAAGAAATTTTTGCCCAATTACAGATGTGAAGAAGAGGTGCTGGGAAAATTTACATTTTGTGAATGGAAGAATTTGTATTTTGTTGGGATGTCAGACTCAATGTACAGACTGGCTGGCTGGCAGGCTTCCCAGGGACTGAAGTCTCTGCTAAATAAAACAGATTGAAAGCTTAAAATATACTTTCCAGTTTGGAAAGTGTATTATAT
>NW_008693809.1:288-3133 GCF_000695815.1 Acanthisitta chloris | reverse complement strand
GGCAGGTCACCTGATCATAAAAGGATACCAGGTTGCTAGAAGTCAACAGAGAAACTTTATATTGCCTAAATTATAATGGAATTGCAGCTGAATCATATACAAAGTATTTAAATGGCAATGTAATGAGAGAAAAATTCAAAACAGTTGATAGTATCTGACAGAAAAAGTCAGAAATTATGAGGTAGGAAAGAAAGTGGGGTATTTTGCTCTTGATAAAAAAGGTAAGCAATAAGAACAATAATGAGCTTCTGACTCATCACAGAGAAAAGAGAAAACATTTTGTTTCTTACAGTAAAGACAAATCTCATGGCTATATCTGATATGTGATACTGGAATTTTACACTATCATGGAGCCAAATATCTGCAAACAGGGGCACTGTGAGTATCCTGGGAAATGCTGAGAACACTTTCTAGATGGAGCTAGTCACTGGAAGGAGTCACACAGGAATAGTGTGGAAGGTGACCTGCTACAGTGACTGGGAACAAACTGCTGAAGAGAAGATTTGAGGTAAATTCTAAACTGTTGCACTGCCTTTGCATAATCTCTTACGCATTTGTGGAGCTGAAATCCTGTTAAGAAGCATTGCCAAGTCTGTCTCACACATGGCCTGCTTTGACAGGTTTCTGTTCTTGAGGTCTGACCTTCCTCAAGGTTTCCATTTCTAAAAACAGCAGGATAAAAACAAGAACAGAAACTTTCTGGTAGCAAAAGGAACGACTGAAAGCTAACACATGCATTCAGTTACTGTAGGAGATTGCTCATGTGCCACAAGTTTTCTGTGAATGTGAATTTCCTAGTATGACTGTGCAAATGAATTTTTGTGAAGGACCTCTTCACATTTGGAGCTCCAGTTTACATTTCATTCATTTTGCATGTCTCAAAAATTCTGACTGTATACAACAATGGAAGTCCTGATTTATGATTCATAATTTTGACCACATTCCCCTTTCCTCATGAAATATTTAGACTGTCTTTTTTATTATCCTTTTTTTATAATATTCTCTAAAAG
Source organism: Acanthisitta chloris (assembly GCF_000695815.1). Taxonomy (NCBI): domain Eukaryota; kingdom Metazoa; phylum Chordata; class Aves; order Passeriformes; family Acanthisittidae; genus Acanthisitta; species Acanthisitta chloris. The sequence continues at coordinate 2,123 of NW_008693809.1, read as the reverse complement.
ATTCTTTTGTTCTAATATGATGTGGTAGAACCTGCTTGCTTTGTTGTAATTTTGGTTCACAAAATATTTGAGTTTATTTTTTACATCAGTCCATTTACCTCAGAAAATCTGTGTTGCTGCATGATTAAACAACACAGAAAAATATTTTGGGGATATTCTGAAAAAAAATGATTTATACAGTCCTATCTTAGTATATGAGGCAGAAAGACCAGTAAAAAGACCAAGTCCTGGCTTTTTCCTCTCCTAGCTGAAACTGAGTAGGTCAAAAGTTGCTGAGCACACAGATTTTAAATTTGCTGGAATTAAGCATCAATCACATTCAACACAAGTTTTAGTGTACCTTTTAGTCTCCGACATGGCACAAAGTAAAGTTCAGGAAATGGTCTAGATTCCCACAGTAAAATTTTCAGATTAACATCTTCAGCCATTATGCCCTGCTTTAAGGCTGTGGAAGAATTCTTTGGTATATGAGCAATAATTTTCTTTGTTTAAAAGACAGAATTATTAAATTACCTTCAGTAATTGAAAAGGAAGAATACATAAGTTACAGGAAGTCTAAGCAAAAGCAAAATCATATGATCACATGCAGTAAAATAAACTTACTTGATAAATACCATATGTGTGTTCTGTTGACCTTAACTTTTGTTGAGTTAGCATTAAAACTACAGGACCACAATCCAGTATCTGTTTATAGCTAGACAGACTCACAACTGTCTACACTATCTAAGGCTGCAAAATTCTTTATTAATGTCAACTTTCAGAAAACAGTATCTTTTGTCTTAACATCCAATAAATATTTTTCTGCCATTGTTTCAAATTAAACTATTGTTTTCATCCTATCATTGTCAATCAAAGAATTTAAGTGTTCCTGCATTCCAAGTAACTTGCTTGATTTATGATATGTAGCTGACAGAATACTTCAGAATATTAGCTGCATAAAAATGGTAATGTATACATGGTAATGCTTGTTGAAAAATTAAATAAAGGAAAAATGAAATACTTTTATGCTCAAAGATGTGGTTTTTATTTTGGCATGTGCTTGGGAAATCTCATTCAGTGCAAAGACCTGAATATCCTATATTATTAAGTAGCTTTACAAATTGATTCAGACATACTGAAAACAGCAACTCGCACCCGGAACTGTAGGACTGAAAGAGCCCTTCTCTATCACTGTCAGTACTATCCTCTGTCATTGACAGAGGTGCCTTTTATTACAGACATCTACTGCATTGTACTTAGACATTTACATCTTATAAATTGTTACACTTAATATTACAAAATATTATTCCTCTGCTGGCTATTGATCACTTTCTAATTTCCTTATGTACACAATAGAAAAGAATTACTTTCCTTTTCAATTTTTATTTTGCAAAACTAGGGAATCCAATTAATTTATTCATGGAAGATGGACTATCGACTCCTCAGAACCTGTTGTACTCTAAAATAACACAGGTAAGGTAGGGTTCTGTGAGATCAGTTAATACTGATTGTTTCATCTCTTCTCATTTGATTCCAACTGAGAAGTTCCTATACACAGTGAATTAAATTTATCTTCTTCTAGTCATTTTTCAGTTTCTTTTCACTCTTGAGTACTTGTGCTCTCAAGATATTTTACCTCAATGTGAAATATTCTAAGCATTCACCTGTGTGAGGCCTTCAACTTAATGATGTTAGAAAATCACAGCAGTATATTCCATTATTCATGCCAAGACTATCAATAAAGAACACCCACCATATATGCCAGCAACATCACTAGTTAGCCACCTAGCATCTGATATGTCCATTTTCAGTACTTTCCATGACAATTTTCTCTTTAGTAAGTTACTCATTTCCTT
>NW_008693809.1:0-219 GCF_000695815.1 Acanthisitta chloris | reverse complement strand
TGTTAATTACGTAATTTCATATTTTTTCAAAAATATCAGATATGAGAGACGGTATTAAATTGGTTTAACTTTTGGTAAGCTAGCATTGATTTGTACCTTATTTATAATTCAAGCAATTTTTACACATTTTTGTTTCAGCAATGTATGATAAAACTTTATATATTGTTGAAATCACTTCTATTGGCCTGTAGAAGCTTAAATTAATGTGTATATATATAT
>NW_008693808.1:0-875 GCF_000695815.1 Acanthisitta chloris | reverse complement strand
CTCCAGTGACCTCAGAACATCCCTCAGGGTCTCATCCTGCCCAGGCCCCTCAGCCCTGGACCCTCCAAACACTTCTACTCACCTGGCTAGGTCTGGGAAGTGTCTGGGAGGGATTTGGATTGTTGGTCCTGTCCTTCAAGAAGGCCCTAAAAGGGACAAGAGCTCAGGTTAGTTAGCAGGTTATCAACTTATTTAATCAAGTTATCAGGTTATCTATCATGGTATCAGTTTATTTGTCAAGTGATCAGGTCAATTATCCAGGTCACGGTGATGTATCACGTTCTTCAACCAGTTATCAGGTCCTTTAACCCATTCCCAGGTTAGTCTCCAACCCCCTCAGCTCCAAGGAGAGTTCTCTTGGAATGGGTTGGGTTGGAAGGACCTCCAGGAGCTCCAAGCCTCATCCAACCTGGCCTGGAGCAGCCACAGCTCCTCTGGGATCTGCACCCCTACCCTCTCCCCACCCTCCCAGGGAGGAATTTCCTTCCCTCATCCCACCCAAATTGATGTTCCTCCAAGGGAAAACCATTCCCTGTGTCCCACCCCTCCAGGCCACGTCCCTCCTCACCTGCATGGCTCCGTGCTTCCCAGAAATCTATGGAAAGAGAACAGAGAGCCCTGAAATTCCCATTTTTAAGAGGAATTTGAGACTTCTCAGCTGCTCCGTGGAGACACCACAGGGGATGGTTCCAGGTATCCCAATCTCTGCCCAGACATTCCCAGTCAGCCCCTCAGGGCTCTGGGGGCTCCTCCAACCCCCCAACCCTGTGGCCCCCTAAGGGTTCCACAGGGTCCCCAGTGACCCCCTGACCCCCCTGCCCCAGGACACCTTGACCCTGCAGACCCCAGAACCTCCCAGTCCTGGGACCCTCTGA
>NW_008693807.1:0-890 GCF_000695815.1 Acanthisitta chloris | reverse complement strand
CCAAAAGGTCATAGAGAACCACAAAGGCTCATGGAGACCTCCAAAAGCTCATAGACCAAAGGGTCGGGTCATACAGAACCACAAAGGGTCATAGAGACCTCCAAAGGGTCATGGAGATCTCCAAAGGGTCATAGAGACCTTAAGGGTCATGGAGATCTCCAAAGGGTCATAGAGACCATCAGGGTCATAGAGAACCACAAAGGGTCATAGAGACCTCCAAAGTGTCATAGAGACCTCCAAAGGGTCATAGAGACCTCCCAAGGGTCATGGAGACCTCCAAAGGGTCATAGAGACCTCCAAAGGGTCATGGAGACTTCCAAAGGAGGCCCCGACTTGTCCTCCATGCCCTGGAGAACCTTTTCCAGCCCCTGGAGAATCTCCTCCTTCCCAACTGACCATCCCCTGAGGTCATACCTGCTTGGGGCTGGATGGTGTCGATGACCTTCTGGCACCGCTGACCGCTGAAGCCGGGGGGACACACGCAGTGGTCAACGACCCACGTCCCGTTGTTCTCACACTTCACTGTAGACAACACAAGAAGGTGGACACTGAGGTGGACACTGAGGTGGACAGAGAGGTGGACACAGGTGGACAGAGAGGTGGACACTGAGGTGGACAGAGGGGGGGACAGAGAGTGGACAGAGAGGTGGACACAGAGATGGACAGAGAGGTGGACACAGAGGTGGACACTGATGTGGACGCAGAGGTGGACACAGACGGGACCGAATGGGACATACGTGGAGTAGGTGTGGAGTGAGGAGAGGTCACTGAAGTGGTCATTGGAGTTGGGCTGGTGGTCACTGGGGGGGTAGTGATCACTGGGGTCGGGGTGGTCACCATAGGTGTGGTGGTAGAAGTAGAGGTTGGGGTGGACTCAGTGGTGGACTCAG
>NW_008693806.1:0-27174 GCF_000695815.1 Acanthisitta chloris | reverse complement strand
CGGGACGGTGTCCCCGAGCGCAGGGACGGGCAGGGCGGCAGCGGAGCCAGGGCCATCGAACACGGCTCCTCTTCTCAGCCAGGCTCCCTTCCCCGTGCGGGATCTCACTGCCCCTCTATGGGGCCACGGGACTCCTTACCCACACAGAGAAGTTCAGACACTGGGAAAATCATTTTAGGCCTTAAGATCGTGGGAAAAGGGGAAATAAAACCCTAAAAGAATGCAATTCCCTTGTGTTTTCCTTTGGGTAGAGCACAATCCTGGAAGTATTCTGCGTGTGTTCGTACAGGTCCTTCCGCTGGAGCAGATTCAGTGCCTGTTACAGTTCTGCTCTGGTAAAATCTTGTATGTGGGAACTGCTTTACCCTCACTCCTCTCTCTGTCTCAGATTCTGTATGCTGGGAACACAGGAGATGATCAAACTGCACACTGAGCTCTTGCAAATGCACCATATAAGCACCCCAGTGTATGAATGTAACAGATGTTTACATTTTCTTTAGATAAAACGTGCCTAAGCACACTAAGCACTGCGAAACAGTTGCAGAAACCAGCGCGTGGGGTATAAGGCTCGATCCGGAGCCTTCCTAGTAAGAACAAACCCTTTTCCATCCTCTTTGTGACCTCAGATTAGGGTTACATTGATGCAACTCTGCTGACTTGGGTATCATTGCCCTTGCTCTCCTGTCCCCTCCCCCTTCTCCTCTGTTCCCTAGAGAACAAAATTAAGACCACTCTGGCAGAATTTCTCCCATAAATAAGACTGACATATAAAGAAAGAAGTAAACACTTCTGGTATTTGCTAGCTTCTCCCTTCTTTTAAAACAGAATATTCAACAAAAAGTTTTCAGCTTCTGCTCTGCTAAAGGGGCCCTACAGTGCGACTGCAGCCTTGCCATTATGAAATCATCATCTTCTACCATAGAGTTAATTGGAATGTGATATATTATATCTTAGTAGCCAGATTAATTCCTTGGAAAGTATTTTGATAGTTTCCATTAGCTTAATGGAAAACGGCACCTGTATCTCTCATCGTAGTTGAGCCAAAAAATTAATTGTACAAACAAAAAAAGAAAGCAGATGCAGACTGAGAAAGCTGTAGATTCCTGCTTAGATTCAGATATGTCAAAAGTTGCTCTTACAGGTTCTTCCAGTTAAAAAGCCTTACTTAAGCTGTGCAAGGTTATTTCAAAGAGTGGATGCTCTGAGTGATCCTTTTGTACAGAAGCAAATTGCTGAGATACTCCCAACAGACACAGGAAAATAGATGCAACAGTACCATAGCATTAACTGCATCGGTCATGTCTTTGTTCACATCTTCATGGTGTAGAAGTCAACAAGAAGTCTCTTACTTAAGAGTTCAGCTCGAAGAGGAACAAGGCATACGACGTGTAATTTTTCTTTCATAGTGCCTTCATCTTCAAGATTGTATACCAAGTGTTAGAAGGATAAGGTCCTAAGTATTTGTAAGGTGTGGTGTAGCCAAGGACTTCCCAGGGTAGTGAAGGCTGCTTTCTACACTAGAAGGACCACTATCAGTGGTGGGATGAGTTTCTTCAGTACCAGCTGTACTCTGGAATTGCAACAATAAAACAGAGATAACCGTAAAAGTTGCTGCTGAACAGTTTCTAACCATCTTTTTGCAAAAGTCTGTCGTGTATCAACACTGGTACAGGCTGTTTGATTTCACGAGTGGCTTAACCCATGCACTCTCACTGTGCAGGAGCTGGCCACAATCTGATGGCAAACACATTGAAAACAGATACAACTCTTCTGTCCATAGCTGCTCACCAAGGTTAAGCCACTCACTCCTCTCTTTATTGCCTATGCTGCATCATGTCTTAAAAGCCTGTTATAGCTGGGAAAAAAAAGGTGTGTGAGCTGCAGTTGCTTTTGAGCGATCCAGTTTAGTTACAACTACTTACACATGCCATAGGATTGGACCTAACATGCCCAGTTGTCATCGGACTTTATTTCCCTTTATTTGTTTATATTTTCTTCTGTTCGTAGTTGTTTCATCTAAAATGAGTTAGGTTTTCAAAACCTAAGTGGCTTATTTGAAAGCCTGACCACAAAAATCACACAGGAATATCTGGGATTGCATACTCTGGCAATACTGTCCATCTTAGGTGGGAAGGCTTTTAAAAATCTGGCCACTAATTTCTGATCTTTTCTGTCTTTTGTTTATTAATGGAAGTTCCTCATCAAAATAAAGAAATTCTATCTAACATGGTAATACAATGATATTTTTTCCCCAAGACAAATGGTGACATTAATACTGTATGCAAGTGAGTTTTGACTTGCGTGGCACTGTAATTACTAGTATGAAGACTTAAAATTATTCTAAAAAAAAAAAAATTGAAAGGTTTTAAGAATGAAAATTGAATGGACTTGCCTAGAAATGCTTAGGCTGTAGATTTGGATGTAATCAATTATTCAACTCAGCATAAGTGATGTCTTAGGAGAGGTGGGAACCACCTCATGAAATTCAGTAACATTGGTATTTTTAGTCTCTCACATTCTTGCTAATAAACATCCCTGTCCTTGCCTCAATATGTTACTGCACAGAAAGGTGCCACGTGGATCATTTCTGTGGCTGAATCAAGGTAACTATCCCCAGCACTGCTTTAGGCAGCTGTAGTGAAAGCAGCTTACTAGGATTGTCTCTCCAGCTTACCTGAACATCATTTCAACAAGTGAGGGGGTCACTAACTCTGTCATTTACAAAATCAGTCTTGTTAATGAGGTTTGCAGTGAGGCTTACTGTGGCTGCCAGCTAATACCAGCTGTGTTTGTTTTTCTTGCATGAACACCTCTTCAGCAGAAGAGGAAATGAGTCCACCAAACTTTTCTCAGGAACCATTACGCCGTTATTGCCTTTTCAGGGTGACCACACTCTCAAAGGGTGAACATCTTACGGGTATTTCTGATCCTTTGGAGTAACACCCTTTAGAGGGCAACAGAGAACTCCACAAGTAAGCTTTTTTAGAGAGAAAGGGATGGGGAATCTGACCTTGGAATTTCACAGATATTACAGATACTGACAATATAATTCTCTGATTTGCAGAGGGATTGGCTTCCCCAAGCCTGTTCTCAGGATGAAGGATGAGTTATTAAATTGATTGCATTTTAAGATTTTTGCTCCCTTCCCTGCCTTGGCAAGTTGAACTTACCAGAGCTAAAGATTTGCATCAGATTTGCAGAGTTTAGGAGCAGACAGCAGGGATGCCTGTCTCCCCTTCTGTTGCTTCTGGCAATTTCAAGTCATCTTTGCTCTCCTCTGAACTGTGCCAACAGATGCATACTGTGAATCTGTGCTCAGGGACCCGTCCATACACTGATCGTAAGCATAATCTTTTAGGGAGAGCTTCTCAAGCCTGTAATAGGAAATCATTTGAAGCTGCTTGACTTTCTGCCAGCAGAGTTCTACCTACCTACCTTCAAACTGTTTTTTAAAGGCTAAATACGAGTAGCTTGTTAGTGCTAAGAAGACTTTGCTGCCCCCTTTGCACTTAATAATCATGATTAAGTTTGTACTGAAATAATCACTGACTTATCAAGCCTATATGATTGCTGTGTTTTTAAGCAAAAGCAAATAAACACAGTAACTTCCCCAAACAGCTTCTCTTGTCAGATGCCAGTGGTCTTTCTTTTTAATCTCTGCAAAACATCAGCCTAATAATTTGAATTTGAATTTTAGGCACAGAAAAATCATTATTCCTTTATGGTGGTGGAATTTCAGAACACCTGAATGTTCATGTTCAACATCTGTTCAAAAACCAGTCAGAACTCCTTTCCCGGTTAAGATCTAACCTGAACACCACATTTTTGCTAAGTTAAAACAGTAGGCTGAAGGTAAAGAATGGAACTACAGACCCAGGTTAAAAACACAGACATGGATTCTTCTATTGAATTCATAAGCTTTTCAAAAAGTAGAGGCAACACAAAGAACAGATGTGTATCACTGCCTGGCCACAGGAGAACCTTAACAAACTCCTCAGGGCTTGGTCCCACTCACATACCACATATGCAGAGAACATGCTGAAGACCCCAGGGCTCAAGATGTTTGTATCCAGGTCTCCCCTTCAAGCTGTGAAAGCATTTGCTGCTTCCCTGGGGAATGCTGGGGCTTTACAGCCTCCCACATAAGACATCAGAGTTTAATGCATCAAGACATATTACTGCTACCAAACCAGGGACAGAATGGGGAAAAAAAAACAGCAAGCTTTTTAATGCAGGGAAACTAGCTGTTACCTGGTCTTTAGTCCATAGTTTGTAATGAGAAGAAAACCTTGTTGGTTTCAAAAGGATTAAAAAGCCCCAAAGATTTCCTGAAATCACTTAGGAATGAGCAGGAATTTGATCATTCTGGCTACGGCTTGGACGTTTTTCAGGTTTAATGTGCTTTGCATGGAAATAAGATTTAGCAACAATTTAAGAAATCAGTACTGACAGACTTTAATCTTTAATCCTGTCATATACTGTCTTTAATCATATAATCTGTTTTCCTCATGTGTCCTGTTGATGTGTATGTTTTATTTACAAGCTTAATAGATAATAATGCCACTAAGGAATATTTTGGCTTGATTTCGACTAACTTGCCAGGGGATATTGAAAGTATACAAATTGGCATGCTGGGGTAAAGAATAATACTAAGTTGAAATCATTATAAAATAGTCGCAATATGATTTATTTTTTATTAGTAATAGCAAACTAGTCTTGTAAATGATTGAAAAAAAATAATTTCTGATGTGGTTTATCTCATTGTACATAAAAAAGCTTATTCTGAGAGGAAGTTATCACTCAGAATAGAAAATTGAACAGTGATGGGATTACAGTAGGAATGAGACTTGCAAAGGCTTGATTTTCCATTTATGGACAAAAGATTCATTAAAGCAATCTTGAAAAACTGTTAAGTACTAAACAGCTTAAAATTTTAGGAGAAAACCTCTCTTTCATGTGCTTACATCTGGGACAATGAACAGTAAGTTTCAGCAGAAATAGCCTGTAACGGAATAAAAATTAAGACTTTGTATTTTCTCTTGTTATTTATCAATTTTGTGGTCAGTCTTCAAGGAAACATTTAATGAGTTTGTTTTTAATGTCCCCTCTCCTTTTTTAACACTAGCTATTTTAAAACTGAACTGATGGAAAAAAACCAACAAACCAACAACCAAAAATTGTGATGGAAGTTTGTAATAGATGCTGCATTTTAGCAAATAATGTAATTATTTAATAATATAGTTATAGATTTGAATACACTGTTATTCCAAGTGCAGGCAATAAAAGCAGTCTGTCCTGTGAATATGCAGAAAATAGTTTAAGAATTGATTACAGAAAATACAATTACTTTGGTCTTCTGAGTCCATGCCTTTTGTTTGACTTTAACCTTATGCACAGTTAAGTTCTCTTGAGGACTGTTAAATTTGCTTTCCTTATTAGATGTTATTTATCCACTAATAAGGTTAGCTGTAAAGATAATTCACTGCAAGGAGAAGGAGAGGGGAGACTTGATCTGAAAGTGGAAATGTAGTATATAGCACTCCAGATTTCCTAATGTGCCAGAGGTTTCTAGTTTTTCTCACCAAAGCACTTCTACATGATTCACTAGTACTGCCAAAATCCATCCACACAGGCAGAAAGGAGTGACAAGAAAGCAAAAATAAAAAATGTTTCACTGATGGCTAAAAAGTAAGGAGAGGAAGGTAAAAAATAAGGGACACCCTTCTTCACTATCTTCTCCCTAGCCAGGGGAAAGAAGGATGGATGCAAAATGGAGAAATGGAAGTGCACACTATATAATGGAGTGGCATTAATGTATCTCCCACTGTCTTGTTCATGCTTTGTCATTTGTGCATCAATGACTTAGCCTTCCTCAAATCCATTCTACAATAAAATGCTTCTTCAGTCCTTCCTACTGAAGTATAACTGATTGTCAGTATTTCTTCTGCTAAGAACTGCCAGACTAAAACAACAGATTGATCACATTCCATGGATTTTTAATTGTCAAAGTATTCCCCAAAGTTATACTGGACCACTGATTTGAATCAGTGTTGATTCATGAAGAAAATTTCTAATGTATCACAACAATCAGGACCTAACTTCTTAAAGCATAACCCAAAGATAATGTATCTAATGTGTGACAAAGTGGAGGAGTCAAATCTCCAACATTATCAGGGCCATCTGAGGAAATACCAAGTGAAAAAGCTTTAAACTGTATAATTACAAATTTCTTTTTCTTTTGTATTTAAATGCTTCACGTCATAGGATACAGGCAGCACTACCAGAGAAACCTCATAAAATGTAATGAAATAATCTGTTGGAATTGTTCACTATTCCTGGCTGCAGCTTTCTATCCAGATATAATTTTTCTTTTAACCATTACATCACAACTAGCCAACATAGAAGTACATTCAGATATCATCAGTATGTCCATTACCATGATCTTACTGTTTGATTTTACTGGGGAAAATCTTAGCTATTTCCTCATCATATGCAAAAAGGATTGAAGTGAACTTACACATTAACCATTTTTTCTTGATTTTTTCAACATAAAGGAAGCTTTCAAAAGCTTAATTTTCAGAGAACACCCAATTCTTAAGAGTAAACTTTTTGAAATTCAAAGGTGTTTCCATCAAAAGGTGCTAACATAAACTAGTGTTTTATAAGCCTTGTACGAAGAAAGGTCAATTGCTTACAGAACTTTCATTGTTACTCATGAGAAAAGAAAAATAAGGTCCAATTTTATGTGAATTAATATTTCTTTAAGTAATTATGTCAATTTAAATTTGCTGTGTCTGGAATTACAGTGTACTTTATGACTTTACATCAACTGACTGTTACTGTTTCCTCCACTTTTCAGCCTAAAAGTAAAGAGAGTGAATGAATTAATAGAATGAATTAATAGAATAAATAATAGAATAAATAATAGAAAATAATAAATAATAGAAAATAATAGAATAAATAATGGAATAAAATGAATTAATAGAAACCCCAAAAACTTTAGGATATGAAACTTCAATTAAAAAGTTACGTTTCTAGAGTCTATATTACATAAGTTAGAGATGAATATTTTCTTTCTAACAGGACACTGTGTTAATAATAACAATAGAATTCAGAACTGGTAAAAAATTATGCAGATGTGTTAGAGAAACAAAATTTTAGGTCTGAAATGACAGTTGGATTATCATTTGCAAATCATTATGCTTCAACAGACACTACCTTGTTAGGGTCTTTGCAGTAGCAAAAAACCTGATTGTATTTTCTGGTAATGTTTTCAAACCTCCACTCTCACACCATTTTGTTTTCAGACCAGTTGTGATATGAGCACACATCAGTTATGGGCTTTTTCTTTGCTCAAACTGTTGGTGAAAAAGATAAAGAAAGGAGGAATGAGGGAAAGATTAGCTTCCATTCCCTCATGCATTAAAAAAAGTGAGCACAGTCTGAAATCTAAAGGAGATTTGTAACTATATGCACAATAGTTACTAAATAATCTTTGAGCGACATTTTAATCTTCTGTTTCTACCTTCCACTGGTTTCAAGTTGAGAGATTCTCAAGTCTCATCCACTGCACTGGGACTTGAAAATATTTAAGAACATACTAAAATTCCATTCCAGGATTCCTTTTCCATTTGGCAAGAAGATGATCTTGCCTATTACCATAACAATTTATTTTTTTTTTGCTGCAATGTAGTTTAGGTGGAGTTACATTTAAAGCAAAAGAAAAAAAAATCAGTAATATAGAGAATAGTGGTACATGGGAGGACACAAGTTTTGTGTACCCTACTGTACTACTTTGTATACCCAATGATGAAAAATAAAATACCATCTATTTAGTGGCAATACCTATAAAGTTCTGAATATAGTTCTAGGTAAGCTCTGTTTGGAATGCAGACCAGATAGACCGGTTTAGGTTGGTTCCCAAAGAACCCAATTTGCATGCATTATCCAATGCAAAAACTGACTTCTGCCTACTCCATCTGCACTTCCATTTCAGTTTAGCAGTCTGGTTCTATACACTGCTATTCATAACCAGTTGGTTCACTGATCTACAGCCCTGGGCGTTCCCAAGTGGATCAGGCCTCACAGATTTCAAACAAACAAACAAAAATGAACAAACCCCCCAGGTGTCCTAGATAATGTTACACATTGGCATTGCTGACCTACCATTTCCTGTAGGATTCCAGTTTCTGTAGGCTTATTTGTACACTACTAAGACCAGTAGCAATCTATACTTCAAATAAAATGATCGGTGAGTGAGGAATCTGTGAGGAATTATCAGTTCAAACTCTCACTAGATGCTGAAATCTGGTGCTACATGCACAGTTTAAGAATAGTGTGGCTTTCTGTTTGTCATCTGTGAAAGTCTAAGTGTCAGTTTGGTAATATCTGTGTACAGACCAAACAACCACTGAAGCCTTTGCACAGAACATAAATACTGTACTTTGTTTCTTTTGACAGGATAATTGAAGCTATCTGCATAGGCTGGTTCACTGCAGAGTGCATTGTGAGGTTCATCGTCTCCAAAAACAAGTGTGAGTTTGTCAGAAGACCTCTCAACATCATTGATTTGCTGGCAATTACTCCGTACTACATCTCTGTTCTAATGACAGTTTTCACAGGGGAAAATTCACAGCTTCAGAGGGCTGGAGTCACCTTGAGGGTCTTAAGAATGATGAGGATTTTTTGGGTGATTAAACTGGCCCGTCATTTCATTGGCCTTCAAACACTTGGTCTGACTCTGAAGCGTTGTTACAGAGAGATGGTGATGCTACTTGTCTTTATCTGTGTTGCTATGGCAATTTTCAGTGCACTTTCCCAGCTTCTTGAAAATGGTCTGGACTTGGGAAAGTCACCTTGAGGGTCTTAAGAATGATGAGGATTTTTTGGGTGATTAAACTGGCCCGTCATTTCATTGGCCTTCAAACACTTGGTCTGACTCTGAAGCGTTGTTACAGAGAGATGGTGATGCTACTTGTCTTTATCTGTGTTGCTATGGCAATTTTCAGTGCACTTTCCCAGCTTCTTGAAAATGGTCTGGACTTGGGAACAAAGGGATTATGCCTTTTTTTTTTGTTGGTGGGTGATCATCTCAATGACCACAGTTGGTTATGGTGACATGTGTCCCATCACCGTACCAGGAAGGATTCTCGGAGGAATTTGTGTGGTTAGTGGCATCGTTTTATTAGCCTTGCCGATCACTTTCATTTATCACAGCTTTGTGCAATGTTACCATGAGCTCAAGTTCCGATCTGCTAGGTACGGTAGAAGCCTCTCTGCTGAATTCTTAAATTGACCAAACTTGCATTCTGTTGTAGTTACTTGCTAAGCTTTGTCTTAGAAGAGAATGGTGGAAGGTCCCTTCGTGTGTCCTCCTTGACTGGATGGTCCTGTGGAACAACATTCTTGCCAGCCTGGAGAAAGCCCGTCACCATTCAGACAGGAAGGATGGCCATCTGCCTTGGGCACCTTGCAAGGAGAGGGAGTGATGTTTCAAATTCGAGAGAACAAAATTAATGAAAGAGGATTCAGAAGTCCTCAGCCAGACCAGTTTGGTCTTCAGTTTGCCTTCCCACACAAAAGTAGAACAAAAAATGGGCTTAACACTGAGATCTGTCATTCCTGTAATTATATCCTAAACCATTCTAAGCAACTTGTAGCAGAAGCTTTTCAAAGATTTCAATATCTAAATGCTCCATAGAGGCATTGGTAACTTCTTGCTTAAAGTATCTCTATTTTTAACTCAGATAACGAAATTATATACTGAAGGAGAATCCTGCTACTCTTGAGCTTTGCAACAAAGTAGAGCTGGTTCTGTAACTCAGGAAAGATGAAGAATATAGGTCTGTAGGACAACAAATCTTGAGGCCTGATTCTGATCTTTGATGAAGCACACAGATCTGTAAACCCAGTGAAGTCAGTGGCATTGCTCTGAATTTGATAATTAACAAAGAAGTGCACCTCCAAATGATGTAGCAAGGACTTCCTCAATCACAATTTCTTCTCTGGAACCAAATCTTAAGTAGAAGCAAGTGTTGTACTTTACAAAGATCAGCATAAGAGATCAGGGATTGATGCATATGTTTCCTGGTAGCTTAGTGGGGGAGCTTTCCAAATTTTACATATATGCGGTTCAACTTGATCCACCTGAAGTTACATACTCATGAGCATAGATTTTTTTCTCCTCCTCCATTTACTTAAACATAGATATCATAGTGAGAGTTCTCTAAGCCAAATTACAAGATTCCATCACTTGAAACAGTCTGGAGCAAGCACCGGAAAGCAAGAGTAGCTGCTCCCTGTCAGATAAGACTCTTCATCATCTCTAAATTCTTCAATCCGTACTCAAGGACCCACTTTAATGGAAGTTTTATAAACAACTGTAAAAAGCCCAAAGCATACCAAAGAAAGCAAAACACAGAAGTCTGAGTTGCACTTGGCAAAATGGTGTATTCTCCAATATAACTAGAAAATGAATCAAGTTAGGTTCTGAAATACTGTTCACTACATTTCTTGTGTAGTACTGCTTAATAGCATCATTCAGTATAATTCTGAAAGGCTGCGACGTAGAAATGTGCAGTTAGATACTAAAAGACATTATGGTACAGCTCTAGAAATCTGGGTACCAATAAACATCAACAGGGAGCTTTCTTACTAACACGGAATTTCAGAGTCATCAGCATAGCTGGATTTGGTGTGCCTGCCTGAAAATACTGCATTTACTACTACTGTGCTGTAGAGACATCTTTTATATACCTAATAATTGTTAAAAGCTTTAGAAGTAAAATGAGTGCCACCTAGAAAACACATCTCTGGAATTTCTCACTCAAATAAATGTGCCACATTGGCCAGTACACTGAAGGATCTACCCTGAGACCTGTTAATTTCATCATCATTTTTAAGTGGTCTTAGTCTTAAGTAGTCTTAAACAATTACACTGCAAATACAATCCTTCTGAAGACCTGAAAAGAATTATAGTAGCCTTCTTGCAGACAAGCTTGACTTTCCCTTCAAGACTACATTATTCAGCACCATTACAGACATACCTCTGTTTCTTGCCACTGACGTGTTGTGGTGTTCAGAAGGTTAGCTCTGTAGTTCCCCGTACTACTATATTTATGCCTTTTATATCAGAATCATGTTGCTCAGAAACCAACTCCAGCATTCCACAGAGAGGTGAATATGAGATCAGCAAAAATTTCTTTCTTAGGTGAGATTCACAGCTGATGTTAGTTAGGCAAGTTGTGACTTCAGAGACACTTAGATGTTTTACACCAGCGGAGACGCTGGCTCTGTATTCCTGCATGTGTACCTATATATATCCTGCATATATTATATATTATAGTCAGTTGAAATGTTGGGTTTTTTCCTACTCGCAAAAAATTTCCTCCTTGACAAAATTGAAATTTCAGACTTTAAACCAAACACGGCTGTTGAAGAGAATGACATTTTCGTCTTCTAATGAAAAGTTATTTTGACAGTATCAAAACCATTTTCAAGGAGAAAATTGCTATTTTTTGGGGGGATTCTGCTCCATTTTTTTCCCCATTAAAATAGGTTAAAAACCCCACATAAAAACTTAGCCCTACAGATATTCCTGTGCTGTTTTTAACACCTGGGGGAAATGCTGTTTTTCATAAAACTCCTTAAAACTTCCTTTGTCTTTTGTCCATGTATTGTATTTAACCAAACCAATACTCTGAGATACAACCCTCCTCCACAAAACGCCCAAACCATCATCATGATGACAATAGTTTGAAATCCATACAGAATGTGAATATAAAGTATGTTGCAACCTTGATTTCAAGACAAAATAAAATGCATTTCAGCACTACCTATAAATCTAATCTTTAGATGCCTGTACAAAGGAAAAATATAAATGAATGCACATAATAACTTCTGAATACTAATTTGCACCATGAATCATTTTGTATAAGCAGTTAAGGACAGGAAGTTGGATCAATGATCCAGGCAATATGTGGTATACAAACAAAATGTTTGGTCCTTTATAAAGTGTTTTTTTCAGCTAAAGAATCCTTTCACAGTGTAAAATGGTAATCTAAGGAAAATAATTGTCTAAAGGAGTAACTCTGGAGATTATCATAAATCGTACTGTGTTTTTTTAACAGTTTGTGTTCAATTTTTATATGGCAAAATGTGAACAGAATGACCTAATGTATTTTTTAATTTGAGTTACAATAAAATATTTTGAAACTGCTTTATATAAGCCCACTGAAAAAAGATACTGAGATGGGGTTTTTTTGGTTGGATTGGGTTTTTTTTTCTTTCTGTTTTTATTGTTGTGCGGTTATCAGTGTGTAGACTTTAGTTTACTTACAAAGTTGAAATAAAGTAGTCTCAATGGTAGCCTTAAAATAAAATTTTGTAGGGTAAATAGGGTTCCTGACTTCTAGTAATATATGTCATCTTATTTTCAGTGGACCACTGCTTTTTAGTGAAACTTTAAAAAAAAGGGATTATATGTGTAGTCAAAAATAAGCATACTTTTCAACAGCTGAAACTGTTTTGACTAAAATTTTACTTGAGACCATGTTTTATGCAGACATGGGTGCAGTGTTCTTTTTCAAAGTACAGCATTTCAAAGCCAAGTGAAGACAGGCTGGCTCACCTCCAACACTGCCAGTTTGAACCCTATACAATACAAGACTTCATGGGCAGCACCTCTCTCTATCAGAAACATTCACAGTAGGAATAAATTAGATGAAACACAAATAGAATAAAACTAAACAAAGACAGCTTATAAAATTGTGATCCAGCATTTTGGTTCATCTAAAATGAAAACCACTGTCAATGACTTTGTATGGTTTGATGACATTAAAGCTTCAAACCTTAGGACTGATTTATTGGGAAATATAGACTGGCTGTAATCCTTCAAGGTACTGTGTGTCACTTAAAAGTATTTGCCCAGTAATGTAATCACTGGAATGGAAAGCTGTCTAGGGTGTCTTCCTTCTACAATACTACATGAAGCATCATCCCAAATATCACGAAGAATCGAAGAGTACAATTTTCCTTGATGTAAGTCCTGGAAACAATATTGTCATTAAATAACCTAACAAAATTAGTTTAGTTTAGTGATGATTTAAAACACTCTTATCAGCATAGGGATCAGCCATTTAAAAATGTGTATTCATTCTTTCTGTACAATGGCTTATCCTGGTGTACATAGCAGCAAGTTTGAGAAAGATAAACATCCTGTTAATGTAAGATTCATATGCGTATTTAAAGAAAAAGGCACGGGGTCAATATATCACATATGCAATTTGTGCCTGTAAAGAAATTGGTATTCCAATTCCAAAATTAAACTGAATTCCTTGTGGGTTCAAAGTACTTGTCTCTTCCCCTTTGGGTAACAACGACAAAAATCTTACCAGATCTGAATGTCTGCCAGGAAATGGTCATATGCACACACCAGCCAGCTAAATTCAGCAGCCAAACCAGCCAGTTTCCTGGGAACAGCACAACGAACAAGGTCTGCTGTACTCTGAATTTTATCTCACCTAAGAGGTTCAGGATTAAACTGATGATTATAGCTTGATCATTCCAAGTACCTAAAAAATCTTTAGAATTATTCTTTCAAATGAGCTTCTAAGGAAACATTTGCTGGAAAATTAAATAAGCTAAGCATAGCAAAAAAAGATACTGCTTTAGAAAGAACGTTTTCACTATGATTTTAAAAAAGGAAACTGACTTTCATTTTCTGTTATTCCTAAAAGCAAACATCCAGTTCAGGATACATGATGCTAGTTAAACTTGCTACATAAAACAGATCCCTGTTTAAAACATGGAAACTTAGTGAGAAAGGTCTTCCAGCTTTGCTAGAGCTGTAACAGTTTACACTAGCTGAAGAGCTGCCCCAGCCCACATGAAAGAAACATACATGTTTTCATGGTGAGAAACAAATATGATGTACAGCCTGTGAAGTGCGACACAAATTAGGGAGTATCTTTTGCAGATGCCACGATAGGTTAAGCTTTGAGAAGGCTGTACAGTGAGCAGCCAAGACTGACAATCTGCTTGACAACAAATTTTCTGAGCCACAGAAGAATAATATAAATCTTTGGTAAAATAAATAAAAGATGAATGTTTGCATCTATGCATTTTAGAGTCCTTTATTCTTTACAAATGCAAAGTTTTATAATTTTATAGAATATTACTTTTATATATTGTTTGCTTATCTGTAAAGAAAAATGTGTACTATAATTTGAAAAGGTAATGAATGTGGGTCTTTCATGTGAATACAGAATTAGATAGATAAAATCACATTAAAATTTGCTGATCTTGTTCCTATATTTCACAGACTAGTGGTCAAAACACAAATGTTTATAAAATGTGTTCTTTATAACAAATGAATTCTGTTGCTATTCATATTGGTACTGTACTTTGGCAAAAACTTTTTTCCTTTAAAAATTTTTGGCTACTGAGAAGTCTGCCATTTAGAACCCAGAAGTATTAATCAATGAAAAATTTTAATATTTGGTCCAGAAGTTAGTCTGAAGCAAAAAAACTAAAATAAAGTTAGACCTACACAGGGTTGTTCGTCAGCAACTGAATATCTATCATAACTATGGCCTGCAGAGCTGCCAAAACAAAATGAAAAAGCAGCCATGTAACACATATATTATTCCTCAGGGATTATTTATAAAAACAAATCTGGAAAAATAGATTGAATTTGGCTTCAAGTTCACTGAGATGTATTTATATTTAAAAAAAACCCACAAAACAAACAAAACAACTCACCCCAAAACATCAACGTGGTATTCACTCTGGAACGTCAGCACAACCAGAAATTTCACCAGAAATTTACTGTGAATGGATCTGAGACACTCTGGTGATTCTTTAAATGCAGCCATTTCAAAAGTACTTCCAAAAATAATCACAACTAATGTTCTTGTAAAAAAAAAAAAAAGAATATTTTAAGAGATCACTGAATTAAGAACTATTCTGGCTCCAGCCTGCTGCATTATTATGAAAACGAACAGACTTAGCATTTAGAAATCATGAGCGTTTTTGCTTCTCATATGTTATTTATTAGTTTTAAAGCTTTCACATAAAATCAGTCAGAGAAGAAGTGAAGCAGATGTCCACATAGTCACAGAAGTATGTTTTAGAAGTGTTTTTCCTAGAAGAACTTCTAAAATATTTGGAAGCAGAAGGATTTTTTTAATGTTTTAGCACTGTTACTATTTTGCAGATATGCTCAGCACTTGCACCTCACATCCATCTCAGATGCAACTGTAAATACATGGAACCCCCAAAATAAGATTGATTCTTGCTGCCTTGGGGAATATTTAATACATTTGTTTGCCATAAGAATTTTTTTAAAAAAGGAAAGAGTAAAGATATTCATAAAAATCTAGGAAACCTGGAAATTCAATATTGGAATTCTTTCCCATGTACTCCAGAAATCCTTCACTTCTGTTTTTATATTTTTTGCACTAGTCTTTTACCAATACTGAAGTAGTAACTAGAAGCCACAGTGAGGACCAGGCTTCTGTTGTACTAAGGACTCTACAGCCACAGATCAAAATTACAATGCTGCTCTCAAAAACTGTACAATCCAAGACTGAAACACAAATCAAAAGCTGGATGCAGACAACAGTGCAAGCAAGTAACATGGCATTTCTCTGTAGCATGAGTATAGCTTATCTGTTGAGTCTGGCATACTTTTAAGTGTTCAAATACAATTTTTTTTTCCCTCAATTTAGAAAGGCTCCCAGAGAATGCAGCACTTAGAAACCAGTCTTTTCTACATGGCTAAAGGCCTTGTGAGTTGCACTGGCTGTGCCAAGGCAGCAGAGCCTCTAACCATGACTTTTGTCATTAGGGTTTAATATTTGAACATGATGTCATTTGATGGGATGGTATGAATGAATGAAATCGGGGCATGTTGAATTCTTCATGCTGTATAAGGATGCTATTATACAGATGTCATTAAAGACTAAAAGAGAAATACAGTGCCAACAATGTATTTACTAAGCATAGTCAGGCAGAGGCCCACTGAAAAGACATCACTAACAAAATTACTTAAATGAAAAACATAAATTTAAAAGTATGGATTCCTGCCAGAGATTCTTGCTTATAGCCCTCAGATTTCTATGGATTTCTTGAGTATTCCTGTCTTTAGGTGCAGTGTCTTTAGGCTCCACCTGCTGGTTTCTTTGATACAAATTCAGCCTACAGGTCACAGCAGCTTTTTGGTCTTCATTGACTCAAGAGGCTTAAAATCCAGATATGTCTGAAAAGAAAAATCCTCACGGGAGCCAGGCAACCAGCAGTGAATAAAAGATGAATTTTGCTTTGTTTTAGAAAATCTATTTGTCATTTGGATTATGGAAGACAAATTCTTGAATGTAAATGCCAGGTTGCCCTCAACACAAGACCAGGGACCATGAAACTCATCTGCTTCCCTCTATATAGCAGACTCCATCTTCAGCATCTCTATCTTGTTTTCTTAGACCTTTCTCTTTCTCCTTTCACCTGATCCTCACTCAAGAAGCATTAAGGTTAAACAGACTGAGGCTACAGTTACCTTTGCCTTCTCTTCATACAGACTGTCCCATTCACATCTGAAATGCAGTTCTGATTAGATAGCTCAGAATAAATATCTATACATTTCTCTGTGTCTGTGTAGGATAAGAAGCTCTCTCCTCCCCCACAATAAATGTCATATATAACGGGAAGAAACAGTCATGCAAAGCAAAGCTCTTACAAAGCAATACAAATCATCAACATTGCATCCTTGATTTACAGTCTCATCCTGGTGCTTCACATCCCACAGGCCATTCAAATCCATAATTCTGCAGTAAAGACCACCTATCTGCCTTTGGCCACCTGATCCTGCCAACAGGAGTGGTCTTGACAGCTGAATTGCCAACAGGATGTTGGAGTTAGAGATTTTTTCCTTTACATTTTGGTTGATTAAACTGCTGTTTCTACCAAGAAGCTGTAAAACAAACTGGCCAGGCTTGGACAGTGTACTTCTACTTGCTAGTCCACTTCCACCTGCATGTAACAGAGTCATGCTAGAAGCAACTAGCAGTCTTGGAAACTGGTAGGCTTTCACTGTTGTGTTAGAGATACCAATTTAAGATGTCTGAGAGGAATTACTACATTTATGTTCCCTGCTTTGGGGATTTATTCCTACTTAGAGTTCAGGTTTGTCATGCAAACTAAAGGAACATTGCAGAGAGCAGGTGGAATACTAGTTAATGAAAAAAGGAAAAGAGATAGAGAGATAGGGAGAGGTTAAAAATACTAACCCAAGCAATGCAAAAGGCTCTGAGACAGTAATGAATTTCTTTCCAAGTGACTTGCTGAAAACTAAGAACATGCAATGCAGATAACTCCCAGACATTAAACACAAGAGGATTTTGCCATGCTTTTCAGCCCTCTTTCCCAGCACTGCTGTCCTGCCATACCCTCCCTGAAAATGCATCTCTGCTTTCTTCCTTTGCCAGACTTTCTATTCCACTTGTTTTCTCTTTGGTTTTACCCTTTCCTTTTTGCTGCTAGCCACACCAGCAGGTTTCTGTGCTGGCACCAAGTATTTCTAAAATCACAGTGCCGGCCCACTGTCTGCCATCCCATCCTGCCCATTCTTTGCTTTCTTACCATCATTTCTATAGGTACACAATTATTTAATTTGAGCATCCTGTCCCTCAAGGACCTGTACTAAAAAGCAGTTCCCCAGTCCACTCATCCATGGTAACTGTAACACAACTAATACCTGCCTACTTTGCTGAAAAGCAAAGCTTTCACCCACTTCTTTGGGTTACGCACACTGACAACCTGTGTTGCCAACAGTTGTGATTTACTACTTCCCTCTAAATGTTTTCTGAATGTGTCTGCTTGCAGCTGTAGTCTCCCAGATCAGATGAATAAGAGACTCTGGCACTCTCTCATGCCACTCACCAGTTGCCTCCCTTTCTGTTGAATGCTAATGACTACCAAAAAGCATAAGGCATCCACACTAAGGAGATCCAGGACTGAATTCTGCAGGCTACAACTCAAAATACACACTAAAATAAACAGAGGTTACAACTTTAGACCTCCTGAAAAGTCACATCCTTTCCTTTCAGAGATGACCACTGGAAACTCCCATGAAAGCATGTCATCTTGGTATGGAGGGTCCCTATCCTACCTTTAATCATGGGAGCTAAACACAACCTTCTGCTGCTTACATGGGCTAAAGTTGTGGTCAGCACCATATCAGCCAACTCCTCACGCTCCAAGGCTAACAGTAACATATACAGCAAGTGCTCCTGTGTTCAGCTCTGTAACTTGGGTTCCAAAGTGACATCTTTATCCGTTTTCCTATACCATTTTAAAGAAGAATATACCACCACCAGTACTTACTACTATGTATTTTTAAATGAGTATGAACTAAAAGCTCAGCTAAAACAACATAAATTGTCTTGGAGATTGGAGCAAGAAGACAAGCACTTTAAGATTAGATGTTTCACTGCTCAGAGGAGAGATACAGATCTGAATCAAAAGATTTTCAGCTTGAATGTTACAGTTCAGAAGGAAAATTGGTTAAAGCCACTGTAGAAACCTGCAGTTATTTGCCAGTAATCATCAATAATCCATTAACTCTCTACTAGGTCTTTTGTTTCCTCCTTATCATATCTTATGTTGGTTTTTTTTAACCACCTTTAAGAAAGTATTTTAAACTTTAAGGGTGCAATCATCCAAAAACAAAAAAAGGGAACACACGTAGGTATTGTCCCAGGGTTTTTATGTGTGAATCAAAGTCAGCTCTTAGATTATATTGAAAGTACATGGAATCTTAAGTAAAATCTTTTTAATACCATTTGAAGAACGTTTCCCTTGTCTCTATGCATAAAATTTTCCTCTAAGGCAACTGTGTATATCTCATTCCTAATGAATTCCTTTCTGAAGCTCTACAGACATGATTCTATTAATACAATAACCTAGTGAAAGCAATGAAAGAACTTGTAGCAATTGGGTTCCCTTCATGTTAGCATAATCTCTACACTATAAGGCAAGTGTTTAGCGAGTGCTAAGAAGCTTGAGTTTGTAGGTTTGAGTTATAATAATCTGTCTGTTTGGTCTGATCAGGGATAAGCAATTTAATGGAGTCAAAGTGATGCCTCCAGCAATTCTGAGGATGCATAGAAGTTTTTCCACTCTGCCTTTGAACAGTGAATCACAAGCACTGTAATCTAAAGGAGATGGGGAATCCTCCAGGAAACCATAATCACAGTCATCTCCACACTGCAAAATCTAAAAAGAGAACTATATTAGGAAGGTCTGATCAGGGATAAGCAATTTAATGGAGTCAAAGTGATGCCTCCAGCAATTCTGAGGATGCATAGAAGTTTTTCCACTCTGCCTTTGAACAGTGAATCACAAGCACTGTAATCTAAAGGAGATGGGGAATCCTCCAGGAAACCATAATCACAGTCATCTCCACACTGCAAAATCTAAAAAGAGAACTATATTAGGAAGGGAAAGGTAGGGATGGAAAGTAAAAAGCAAGTAAAATCATGGTGCCAAATCTCCATTTCCACACCTCCTCACCACTCCTTTTCAGTTCCTTTGGGCTGCAGAATAGCACACAGCAGTCTCAAATGAATATGCCTGCCCCACCAATGGTACTGCAAGCTCTGATGCTCCCTGAGAAAACAGAACTCAGATTATCCCATGTAAAAAGCCTAGGCTCCTACATATTGAGCCAAATGAAACTCTCCGTTAGCAAGTGCCATCACAGAACCTACGCAAGGCAAGGGAGCCAGATATGGTTCAACAACATTTACTGTGGAAAATCTCTAGGAGGGAGGATGTTGTCAAAAGACATGTTTCCAACAAAACTTTTACTTAGGCATTGTGTGGTCAGCAGCTACTTCCATCCAGATACACATACCTGTACTCACACAGGTCATCTCTTGCTTGGGAGAAAACTATAAATGAAGATGCAAAGCACAGTATGAAGAACCCCAATCTAACTATAGGCTGTGTGTGCTCTGCCAAAGAAAAGTTCCTGCACAATGGAAAGGCAGATGCTGCAGGCAGCATTCACTTGGAGGGCTCCCTATTTCTGCAAACATCCAACCCTTTAATGTGTGCAAGGACTTGGCTCAGGAACAGTTCCTTTCAGCTTTCCCTGCTGTTACTCCACTCACTCCAGCACACTTCAGTCCTCTTCTCAGCAGATCTCCTACTGAATTTCCCTCTTCCCCTCCCTTGGGACTTTAGTTCTTCCACACTGTTACCTAATCTTCTGAACCTTTTTCTCCCATGCTGAGAAATGCTGTGATAAGGAAGCAGGTAGTAATTTCATCTGCTTGTACTCCCAGTTTTACAGTATCCCTATTCTGATGGTAGTAAGAAAGCACAGACAGGTCGGCAAGAGCAGATGAAGTATTTAAAAAGGAAAACATGTCATTGATAATGTGACAAGGCAAAGGGGAAACACACCAAAAATCCCTTCAGGACGTCCTGAAATAGACCTGACTTACACTACCATGTGAAGAGACTAAACCACAAAACTTACATGTTTACAGAATGTCAGTGAGACTACAGGATGCTGCAGGAAAGATAATTAGGAGACTGTCAGCTGAAAGGTATCACACAGGTTCCTGCTGCTGGCAGAACAAAATCCTCAAAAATAAAAGTAGTCAAAACTGTGAATTATTTTCAATGCAGGAGACACTGATCTCATGGCAGAAATCTATTTTTGTATTACCTCTGATATGCTAAGTGATTCATAAAACAAGAATATTTTCTATGAGAGATTTCTCAAGTAACCAGACAACTGACATTACTAAATTGAAGTACATCTTTTCTTTTTGTTAATAGTCAAATAGAAATCCCTTAGAATAGAGCCTGCTGACAAATAATCTGAGCCAAAATGGACCTTCTGCCTGAATGTGGTGATAGTTCAGACAGCTCTGGAAGGCTTTATCCCATGGCAGTACTTGGAAGAAGGGCTTAGAGGTAGTAGCTGTGAGTGGGATTCTAGGCAGGTATTAGAAACTAGAAAATCCATCCTCATATCCCATCTTCCACAATTTACAAGGCTATACCTACTATGGGAAGCAGTAGACACAAGAGGAGCAATATGCAGAATAAACCAGCTGATGCTGAGGACCTGACACACACACTATACACATTTCAGACCTGTTGCTTCAGACCTGTTCTGGTTTGGTCCTATGGACCAAACACTCGTGGCAGCTGGAACACATTAGGTGTGTTATTTAAGTGCAGTTTACAGTCGACTAGGAAATCCAGTTTCATCCAAAATGATACCCCTTCTGTGAGCTCCAAGCCTGTTCAAGGATACAAACCAAAGCACAGGTATGACTTGCATGTTCACTTCAAAAGCATATTTCTGATTAAAAGCTTCTCAGCTGAGAACATCTTTTTGCTCCTTGTATTTCAGTTTCTCCTCTCTAACATACTGGGCAACTTTTGTTTCACATTTGTCAGTCTACAGAACTGCAGACATTTCCCTGCAGTTGCAGGTCCAGGCTCTTCTCAGACTGCAACATGACTGAGTGGTCATGGCACACTGCAAGGCCAAGGTTCCCTATTCACTCGGTTTAGAGACTCAGCCAAAGGCTGCAGTAGTTTCCTTCCCATGGAAAACTGTGTCCAGGAGCAAACTGGGAGATTACTCTTTGACTCTGCATCTTAGACATATTCTTCCCTAAACCACAAGCAAAAGATTTTATAAGACATGTCTAACGCTCCCACAAGGATGCCAAGGTGTAAAGTACTGCTGCTTGATGGCACCACCTTAAAAATTATGAGCAAACCGTGATCCTATGGTGGAAAACCTACTGTTATTCTTGCTTCTTTGTCCTGAACAGCATGGATTCAGTGCATTCTATCAAACAGGATTACCTTAGCATGTACCCAATAGGTCACTTTGCACTAGTTTGAGGGGTGGAGCTCTAACAAACAGTTCATATTACAATCCAGAAGTTGCCAACTTTGGACATTTATTACCGAGGATAGTTGCTACAAACGTGTTGTTGTTGACATCTAACGTGTTGTTACTTTTACATCATGATGTGAAAGGCAACTTTCATCTTATATCCCAAGGTGTGAAAATGTGATCATGTGCTAAGACATGAATAAACTGGCAAATTTTTAAACCCAAGCTCATGATTTTTGCTGGATTTGGCAATCCTACCTGTTCATTGATTATTGCCTTCTCCAAGGAACTGTTAGAGTAAATACAAAGCAGTGTCACTGTTGGGAAAGGGTAAATTAAGCCCAAACGTAGCTGCATGGAATGTTCTGAAATGTACTGATAACAACTAAAATTAAGTATGAGTGACAAGTGGGCACTGGGCCAGGAAAGAAAAAGACTTAGGTGTTCAAGCCAAGCCTCTTGGCATAAATTGCTCCATGCATTTCCAATACAATTGTATTTCAGGTGTTAATACTTCAGTGCATAGCAACATCCTACTAATGATCTGCTTCAAACTATATGTTTGTACAGAACACATGGGCACAGGAGGGAGGGCTTTTTTTTGCTTATAATATAATCTTGCCTTATTCAGGGAAATTTGTTATAATACTGCAATCAGGATATGGTTGTGTCTGGACTCCAATCCGTGGATTTGCATAAGAAAAGGCTGACAAGAAGAAATTAAATACGAGGACAATGCATCATCCTTCCAGTATCTACAACATATCTGAGAAAAATAAACTTTTGCTGTGGACTGCTGACTATTTGAAAGAGAAATGCTTACAGCCTAGGGAGGGAGAAGGAAGAGGTGAAAGGAGACAGCAGTGTGAAAACAGAAAACCTTGTAGATGCATTTTACCTCTCAATGTCCAGAGATACTGCTCATTCTATTTGAGAATCTATTTTACTACACATATAGTATTTAAAGGAAAAGTTCAGGAATAATAAGGTACTGCCATCGTGAGATTTCCCTTTTGGTTCTAAAGTAAAAAAATAAACTGCAGCAGAAAGCACACACACAGAAACTCTGACCTGTGGTTATCCCTACCAAAGCCAACAGCAAGAGGCAAAATATCCAACCTTACAGTACAGCATTTCAAAACTGAAAAGTATTATAACCCATAGAGACAGGCCCTGGGGATTTCAAGATTACTTTCTCAAAAGTAGAATAAATAGGGCTTTTAGGTAATTATTATTTTACTGACAGCCCACATTGATGTCTCAATCAGACAAAAAATTTACTTCTGCTTCTGCAATTCTGAAAATCGAAGGGAAAAAGAACAATGACAACAAAGCTGAAAAGTAGTGAAAGCAATATTTACTGTAGGTTTCTCTAATGTTTTTCACATCTGGAAACTGCAGGATAAAAGAATACTTCATTGCTTACCTGGAATAAAACATTGTTTTCACAATTTCCATTCTGCTTTTATTCAAGTAATACATAACTGCAGAGAAATGGTCTATAAAAAATACAACTTACTGTCCCCGAAGTGCCATTCAGTCATTAGGCTTTACAAAAATTATATCATAAAGTTTTCAATTCCTTCATTTACATTCTCAGACAAGTACTGCATGAGACTCTGGGAAGAATACTAAACATATTTAACAGGAGGTAGACATCCCCAGATAAGATTCAACACCTTAAGAAAGATCCCTGATTCCCATCATACTACAGTCAACACAATGCCCTTATTGCCAAAATTGCTTCTGCTAGTAAGTAACTATTGCTATCAAGTATTTCACATACCCCAACCCCAAGAATTCTGTAATAAGAAAGATACACAGTAAAACCTTCAGTTAAATTTATATTAATATTTAAAGCCTATTACAATTTTAAAATAAAAATCCTACAATTTTTATTAATTTTAAGTATTGTTAGGCCTATGAAAGAGAAATCTCTCAGCTGACAACAGAATTCTGTTGCCAAGAGTCATCTGTGCTGCATTCAGGACATATGGGCAATAAAGCACCAATAAATTCAGGTACAGGTTTTTGAAGTAACTACTGCCTTAGTCTGTGTATAGGCTTCATTTATTTCTTTCAGTTGATAATTCAAATGGAACTTGTTTACAATATCAGTCGCTTGCATTAATAGAGTTTGTGCTTGGTGATCATCCTCTAGTTGGGGGTTTGTATATATTATGTATACACACACGCAAAGCAAATATTAAGCAAATCCAATCTACTACTCTTAAAAATGAGTACTGCATAAACAAAACATAAGTGCACATGGCAATTTTATGTTCTGAATCCACCCACACAGTTGTTCTCAGCAATTCAAGAACAGAGTTGCATGGGCAGATTGACAGAATTTGAGTTACAGACATCTGTGCCGAAATAATGATCAGCATATGAAGGTTTTGTTCATTAAGCACCCAATTAAGGTCTTGTTTTTTATTTAATTTATCCTCAAAAAAGAAAATAAATGCAATAATCACAGCAACCACAACAAAAAAGCAAAATAAGCTCACGGTACTCTGCTTCTTTCATTCACTCCCAGAAATCTACTCATCTTGAAGCATAATCGTAGTGCTATTCCAGGACCAAGCCATGATAAACAAACCTGAATGTATGAAACCAACAATCTTAAAAATCTATTAAAAATGGAATCAACTAGAGCCTAACCTGTAGGATCCTCCTGTCTTTAGCTGCTGCCAATACCACAGTGCAGCTGAAGATAGAAAGTCTCTAACAGACCAGATGTCAAACTGCCAGGCCCCATGAATTGTTTGTCTCAGGGTCTAAAAGCCAGAGCTCAGCTTAAAGTATAAAGCAGGAAGTCTTTTTCTTCCAGGGCACTTTGTTTATATTTACTGTACATAGTTTCATGGTCCTCAAAGATGGCAAATCTTTCTTCGAACCCTGCTAGGGTGAGCAGCCTCATTTTGCCCCACTTACCTTCCTATGGCAGCAAGTTTTACAGCCTAATTACCAATTATGTCAGCAAGCCTGAGCAGCAAAGCAGTCTTGACAAAAGTCTAGAGACTAAAGCAAAAGATGAACCAAAAGCCTAAGACAAAACCAAGTTTCTTCCTTTAAAGGGTAGAATGTTCCCATGCTCCTGTGGTACATGAACAACAGCAGAAGCTCCATTTGTAACTGTAATTTTATTCATGTCATCCTCCCATGCATCTTTCTTGCAAGGTAAACAATTCCCCATCTTCAATTTTGTGAGCTAAAACAAGAGGGAGATAACACCTAGGTTTTGTTCCAACAGCTTGCTGCAGCAAAGCTTCACACCTTACTTAAAACTTAAATTGATTAACTGAAAAAGAGGATAAATTTGTACATTTTTTTCACAGCCTCCCTGGAGCTCCAGGGCACGAACCCTCTCTTTCTGTAGCTTTCAGTCAATACGGAATGTCTTTTCAAGAACTTTGTTCAAGAGTACCAATGAAACAAAAACTAGTTATAGAATGATGTTATCTAAATGCAAGACCTGCCACAAAACCTGTGCTTATCTGGTACTATACCATGTATTAATATTGGAAAAATAGGTAGAAGAGCAAGATATAAAACCAGCTGAGTAAGTGAGCTTACAGGCAAGCCTATTTCTTCTGGCAAATGCTGAAAGAGCTGGAGAGAAGGAGCTATCATGCATCTGCAGACAAATATGCCCAGGAAAGGTTCTAGAATCTTTAGCTAATCTAATCCATGGGATCTAGCTAGTTATCTAGAATTCCCTAGCTAGATCCCATGGATTTCAATGGGTCGGGACTGTTACCACACAAACCTAGCTATGGTTCACATCATTCTACTCTAAAAGAATATGCATATTCCATCTTCAGGTTCTTCTGCCCCGTTACAGGCAGACTTGTAATCAAACATAGCTTTTAGTTTATTTTTCTCAGGAATAAATAGAATCTTGATCAGCAAATTCTTTTCTACCATAAACTATGCAGCACATCTTCCAATTCATTAATACTGCCTAGTCTTGAAAGCTACAGGGATTTCAGAATTCTTCCTGTAACATTTACAAAATATTTCCATAAATTTCCTATTTACTGAGCAAATAACATCTCCTCTCAAGTTAATGTTCCTAACACAAAGTCAGAACATCGACTCAGGGTATCATGTAAGGAGCATCCAGCTGGTTCTCTCGATGACAGGACAGCACAGACAGAGTTTGTGGGCTTGAAATTTCACCACGAAGAAAAACTGCCTTCAGGGCAACAGGCACAGTCAAGAAGAGGTGCAGCAAGGACCTGTGCTTCTGGTTCATAGCCCTGCTTTCACTGGTAAATGGACACACAAGGCTCCCAAGGGATTTCCTTGCTACTGAGCAGTGGCTGTCCTGTGTAGGATGTGTCTTATCACAAGGGCATAATTCCAAGACGACTCAAGGCTCTGTTTTGCTACCACCAAGTGCAAATTCTAAAATGTAAGTAGAAGGCGTTACACGGGTGGGTAAAGAAATCATATCACACATATTTTTATATGGGTATCTTACTTTCTAAAACATCTTCTATGAATAGATCTTCCCCCAGTTTATAAGCAAAGTACATTTGAATAGTTTTCACTCAGTGCATGACCACAGATATTTTTATTGCAAGGCTATCTGCAAAACTGCACGTGGGACTTCTAAAAGGCAACGATCTATCTGGTGCAGGTCACTAATGATTAAACATTACAAACAAATGATGCTTTTCAGTGAGGTCTCAGTATGTTTAACCTTATTCAACAGCAGGCAACTTGCAGCATAAACTCCTGTCCTACATTTGCACTGGATCACTAACAAGATCCCAGCTGGCACCTGACAAGGCACGCAGAGAAGCCTGTGACCTGTACACAGAGCAAAATCCTGCTGTGCCCTACTGAGCCAGGGGCTGCTGACTTCCAGGGAATACCAAACTCACAGACAGAAGCAGCATCGTATTGCAGTCATAGAATCAGAGAGTGGTTTGGGTTGGAAAGGATCTTAAAGATTACCTAGTCCCAGTCCCCCTTGCCATGGGCAGGGACACCTACCACCCGACCAGGCTGCTCAAGGCTTTACCCAACCTGGCTCTGAACACTAGTTCAACACGAACATTGACTGGGGCAACCGCTGGTTCACGACGCTTATTTTGTTTAATGAGAGCTTTATTTAATGCAACGAATTACACATTTCAGATGATTTCGAACTCTGGCAGAAGGGAAAACGCCTTGCTAGAGACACACGATTCGCTTGCTAAGAGTGGAGGCACAGAAACTGAGGTCCAGAACACAAA
>NW_008693805.1:387-1318 GCF_000695815.1 Acanthisitta chloris | reverse complement strand
TATTTTGGGAATGATTTTGGGGTGATTTACTCTCAGGCTTGCACAGTCCAAGGCAGAACATGGAGTTTAGGGCTGGGCTGATTTTGGGGTGATTTTGGGGCTGATTTTGGGGTGATTCCTCTCCTGATTTGCTCAATCCAAGGCAGAACTTGAGGGGTGTCTTTGGCTCTGATCTAGGGTTGATTTTGGGGGGATTTAGGGATGTTTTTGGACTGATTTTGGGGTGATTCCTCCCCAGGTTTGCTCAGTCCAAGGCAGAACTTGGGGGTGTCTTTGGCTCTGATTTAGGGCTGATTTGGGCTGATTTTGGGGTGATTTACCCCCAGATTTGCTCAGTCCAGGGCAGAACTTGGGGGGTGATTTTGGGCTGCTTTGGGGGTGATTTTGGGTGTTTATGGGGTGATTTTGGGGTGTTTTGGTGGCTGATTTTGGGGGAATTTGGGGCTCTCTGTTTCTGTAATCCCAGACAGGACTTTGGGGTGAGGTGAAATTAATTTGAGGTGTTTTGGGGCTGATTTTGGGCTGATTCCTCTCCAGGTTTGCTCAGTCCAAGGCAGAACTTGGGGGTGTCTTTGGCTCAGATTTTTGGGTGATTTGGGCTGATTTTTGGGTGATTTGGGCTGATTTTGGGGTGTTTTTAGGGACTGATTTTGGGTTTGCTCAGTCTAAGGCAGAACTTGGAGCTGTCCTTGGCTCTGATTCTGGGGTGATTTGGGCTGATTTTGGGGTGATTTGGGATATTTTGGGGTGATTTTGGGGTGATTTCTCCCACAGGAGGATCAGCAGCAGCCCTGGGGGTGGTTTTGGGTATTTTTGGGCTGATTTTGGGGGGATTTGGGCTGATTTTGGGCAGATTTTGCAGTGATTTCTCCCCACAGGAGGAGCAGCTGCAGTGCTGGGAGTGGTTTTGGGTATTTTGGGCTGATTTTGG
>NW_008693805.1:0-297 GCF_000695815.1 Acanthisitta chloris | reverse complement strand
GTGCTGATTTTCGGGGGATTTAGGACTGATTTTGGGGTGATTTGAGGGCTGATTTTGGGGTGATTCCCCCCCAGATTTGCACAGTCCAAGGCAGAATGTGGGGGGTGATTTAGGGCTGATTTTGGGGCAATTCCCCCCCAGGTTTGTGCAGTCCAGGGCAGAACTTGGAGGGTGATTTAGGGCTGAGTTTGGGCTGATTTTTTTGATGATTTTAGGGCTGATTTTGGGGCAATTCCCCCCAGATTTGCATAGTCTAAGGCAGAACATGGGGGGTGATTTAGGGCTGAGTTTGTGCTG
>NW_008693804.1:0-587 GCF_000695815.1 Acanthisitta chloris | reverse complement strand
ATGGCGTTTGTCTTCCCAAGTGACCATTGCATGTGATGGATCCCTGCTTTCCTGGAGATGGCTGAACACCTGCCTGCCCATGGGAAGCGCTGAATTAATTCCTTGTTTTGCTTTGCTTTTGTGCACAGCTTTTGCTTTCCCTATTAAACTGTCTTTACCTCAAACCACAGGTTTTCTAGCTTTTACCCTTCCTATTCTCTCCCCCGAACAGATCCACTGTATCAGGAAGCTATCTTCCACAAACTCCAGGAACGTCCAAATCTGTTTCCTGTCCGCTGTACTGTATTTCCAGGAAACATCGGGTAAGTTGAAGTCTCTCATGAGAACAAGGGCTAGCAATCGTAAGAGTTCTCCCAGCTGCTTATAGAATATTTCATCTGCCTCTTCATCCTGGCTGGATGATCTATAACAGACTCCTACCAGGCTATCTGCCTTGTTGACCTTTCCCCTGATTCTTACCAATAAACACTAGATCCTTTCATCACCATTCTCAAGATCTAGACAGTCAAAATACTCAACATACAGGGCTACCCCACCACCTCTTGTTCCCTGCCCGTCCCTCCGATGGCCTGGCACGTCTGACCCAC
>NW_008693803.1:12474-16237 GCF_000695815.1 Acanthisitta chloris | reverse complement strand
AGACTCAAGCTCTGCCAGGGGAGGTACCAAACCCCAGGACAGTCAGGCCCTGGTGGATTCCAGCCCAGCACTCTGTGTTTTTTATTTTCAGTGAGGAAACAAAAACTGTTCTCAGTGGGGATCAGTGCCTCATTGCTGCATCCCCAAGAGTCTGCAGGGTATAGACTTATCAAGGTGTTTCTGTGCCTGGGGCATGTGCAGGGTTCCTCCCTCCATGAGCTCTCCTAGGGTTAATAAGTAGCTGAGCTCACTTGTCTTCAGTTTTAATGACAGCATGACCCTGGGTCTTTTCACCTATTTCCATCAAGTTTTCAGGTCTCTAGCATCTTGGAGACCTATATCCCTATGGTATGTTTGACTGAAGTTAACCAGCATATTCCAAAGGAAGGAGGACAGGCAGTGTACTGACAGCACTCTAGGAAAGAGCCTGTTCACATAAATGTTCTTCAGGGACAAATATATTGATTTGCAAGCATAAGCATGCAGCAAAGGCAATCACACCAGAGCAATGTGAAGAATATTTATTTAGCATATTGGTCTAAAACATCTTGTTATGCCAATGAAAACAACACCAAGGCAACAGAAGCAATAAGATACATACAGGGACATCTTAATATTTGGAGCATTACTATTCAGTGATGCTAATAATATGAGTAAAAGGAAGTCTAGGTGTCTAAAGGATGGCAGCTCTTGTAGATACATCAAAGCTTGAAAGATTTGGGGGGCAGGGGGATAATATGTTAGAAAATACTGGTTTGAAGAGTTCCAATAGGCAGTACAAAAAGATGTACAGCCCCAGGAAGGGCCAGGTTGTACATTCAGCTTCCAGACCCAAAAGAGGGACAGGCAAGGTTGTGTCCCCAGAAGCAGAAGGGGCCAGGCAGCCCTTCCCCTGGGCACTGACCAGTTCATGGGGAAGTAGGGCAGAAAATTCAGAGCATCTCAGTCCAGACCAGGGGTGATGTCCCTGTCCAGAGCAAGCGCTGACAGCACCAGGCAGAGGAGCTCAGAGGAGCTGACACCCTTTGCATGGTATCCTGAGGAGCTAATGGGTGGAAAAGCCATCAGTCAACATACCTAGCTGTCCATAACTCCATGATTTGCCCTTCAATGTGTAAGCATTTCATTTTGACCCACACAGCACTTTTGGTCCCTGTGCAGTACCTTGCAGCACTGGCAAAGCTGCAGGTTCTCACAGTCAGCCCTTGTCCAGCCCCAGGGGAAACAGGGTGGAGGGTTAAGTCCAGCTCCAGCTCTGCCACCAGACAGAGCAGCCCATTCAAACTGCAGCCCCCACTGGATTCAATTAAGCATCATTTTCCACTGGGCAGGACTTGACCATGGAGCAATGCTTGAGTGGGAAACAAAGACAAGCCCCGAGGCAGAAGATCTTCTAATATTTCTAAGTTAATTTATAATCATAATGCTTTTATTCTTAAAGTACGTAAGATGATGTTGTGATTAAGGTGCAGAATATCTAATTTGAGAGATGCATAAAAGGAAATCAAGGAGTGCTATCTATCAGGAAGATAACTGTAAAAGGAACTAGCCTTCCCCCATCCTCACTATAAATCTTGCACTGAGAAGAACTGATAGGTTGTAAAGAACAAGAATTTCAAAAAATATATAAAAATTAAAAAGGAGACATGTTAAACACTACCTAACAAGCTTCATGACATGAGCACAAAAGTCTTAAATTCAATGTCATAAATTCAATACCATTACAAGATTCAGTGACTGTGTCCTTAGAGATGGTGCTGTGTAAGTCAAGCACAATATTAAAAGACACTGAAATCTTTAATACGTGTTAAATATTTTAAATTCATAGATCTGATTCACAGTAACATCACAGAGGCACCATCAATCCTTTTTCCCTTCTGACACATTTTTTTTAATAGATATGCCACAGTTTCTGCAATTAAAAGATGTCCCAAACACTTACAGAAAACAGATGAGACAGAAAACTGCACTGGTGCACATGCAATCATTATGCTTCCTCCAATAAACACCCACAAATATGCCAAGACTAATACCTGCATGTATTTGAATTACCACTTTGAAAGAGATTAGACTTAAGGCATCCCACCTATTCCCAGAGGCAGCAGGAAGTGATTATCCTTTACAGGTATTTTCATGGGGAAAATACCTTGTTCAAAAGTACTGGATGTTGTGATACTGCCATATATAAACCCCTCTCCTTTTAGTTTCACATTTAGGGCACATAAGCCTTTATTTTCTGTTTAAATGTCCTAATCTTCTTAACAGTATAATCAAGCCTTTAATATATAATATTATCAGTTTATATTTAGAAGGAATAACCATCACGTTAGTGGTGATGGACATATCTCTCCATTCATCTGACTCAAATACCCTGGATAAATCCCTTTCCCCAATTCATTTCTGCAGAGACAGCAAGCAGCTTTATTTTATTTAAAAGCAAATCATTCAGTTGCAAAATATTTGTAGTTAATATGTAAAAATCCTGCTTTAAGTTTGAGAAACATTTCTTTCTTCATTTCTCACAGGGAAATGCTCCAGTTTGTGGCTTTTTAAATAGCACAGGATTTTGCAATCTACAAATTCAACAAAAGGTACAGTGAACAAGTCAGGAAAACTCAAATTATCTTTGCATCCTTGCACAGCTTTGTGTTCTTGGAAAGTAAAAATGAGCCTGAGCCCTCAGGCACATTTAAGTAAGTTTATATTTAAACATGTCCCAGGACTCCTTTTATTTTTCTTTAAGCAGAACTGGGAGATTGCCTAGTAATTCCTAATTCTCTCCCAATATATTACCAGCTTTGTACCACATAAGAAGTGCCCCACCAACACAAATCCTGAGCCAGATCTAAGCCACAGAAATGTGGTCTTCCTGGGAGATATTAAAAAGGGATTTTCAAGACACCAGACAGTAGAGCTATCTTTTGGCACATGACAGGCATTGCCTTAGGCCTGCTATGACACATACAGTAAACAGAATAAACAGCAGCTCTACACTCAGAAGCCTGAAATACACATTAAGTCTCTGCCACTCCACTCACATGGATCTCCTTCTGGCACCTCTTCTGATTCTGAAGAGTGTGTTAAATATTTAGTCACCCAACATGTAACCATTTCATAGGATCATAGAATTTTAGGGGTTGCAATGGACCTTAGAGATCATCTAGTCCCAAATCCCCCTGCCCTGGGCAGGGACACCTCCCACCAGAGCATGTTTCATCCAACCTGGCTGTGAACACTGCCAGGGTTGGGGCATCTACTCCCTCCCTGGGCTACCTGTGCCAGTGTCTCTCCTAGCAATGACCTGATTTGATTGCCAGCAACAGAAAAGCTCACGAAACAGCAAAACAGGTATGTGACAAGGGACCTCATGGAATATGCTCTTCAGTGTAGAGCCAAAAGAAATTTATTATTATGCTTTAATTATACCTAAACATTTTCAAATCGATCAAAAAGAATACAGGAAATGTGATGTGTTATTATCATTCATTCCTAATTTGCCTCAATGGCAAATACCTATATAAGCTACCCACAAGTAAACCCCATCATTAAAAAGGCCATCAAATTCTGGCCTAGCTAATTACAAAGGCATCAGTCTCTCTTTATACCAGAGCACAGTGTTCTTGATGTAAAAAAGCACAAAGAAGATGATTCCCCTCTAATTCAAACGCATTGCAACCACTCTGCATGCTGAACACAATAACCACATGTTAAATTCAGCAGAAGAGATGAGAACTGAACTGGCACACAGCCAGAACATCATCTC